>NW_017386012.1:49411-116184 GCF_000237925.1 Schistosoma mansoni | reverse complement strand
CGGTTGCTCAACTTTGTTGATTTGTTGACGTGAGACATTAACACCGTTGGATGCCGGCTCAGTGGTCTATCGGTTAAGTGCTCTGACACGAGACTGGTAGGTCCTGGGTTCGAATCTCGCGAGTGCGGGATCGTGGATGCGCACTGCTAAGGAGTCCCATGATAGGACGAAACGGCCGTCCAGTGCTTCCAGGTTTTCGATGGTGGTCTAGCTTCAATTGACTCATGATTTCAACTGTGAAAATACTAAATTCTCCACAAAACCCCCTCTGATCTATATAATATTAACTTAATAATTTAAATCATACATCAATAGATCTAAACATTTTATATATATTTCATATATGAAATCTCCACAAAACCCCCCTTCTCTCAACAAAATCTCTCCGTTTTATCCATAAATGTTCAGTTGATATACAGTGAATTTGGATTGACTGTTTATTGTTTACTCAATTTTATAAATAATTTAGATATTTGATCGAAATGAAAAAAAACATTCAACCGTATGAAATGAATTTCCTATTCGAACGTTTATTTTTCTGCCAGCTGGTTGGGTTGGTAAGAAAGTTTATTTTTATTTTGCGAAACACATGATGTATAGGATCACATTGATACAAAAAGAAAACAGCCTCCCAGTGTTTTTCATAGTTTTCATTTCTTCCATAATAAAACTGGAAAACTTAGAAGAGGATTATGGTGTAAAAGTTGGATGATCTAATAACGATCCATTGTAAACAGGAACGCTGAATACTTACTTACTTACGCCTGTTACTTCCAATGGAGCATAGGCCGCCGACCAGCATTCTCCAACCCACTCTGTCCTCCGCCTTCTTTTCTAGCTCTATCGAGTTGCTGTTCATTCTTCTCATGTCTGTCTCCACTTCTCGACATAATGTGTTCTTTGGTATTCCTCTTCTCTTTTGGTCGTCAGGATTCCATATGAGGGCTTGTCTTGTGACTCAGTTGGGTGATTTCCTCAATGTGTGCCCTATCCACTTCCAACGCTTCTTCCTGATTTCTTCCTCCACTGGATGGAATCTGGTTTGCCTTCTCCCACAATAAAATGTTGCTGATAGTGTCTGGTCAGCGGATCCGAAGTATCTTGCCTAGACAACTCTTAATAAACACTTGTATCTTCTGGATGATGGCTTTCGTAGTTCTCCACGTCTCCGTCCCATACAGTAGAACTGTCTTGACATTTGTATTGAAAATTCTAACCTTGGTGTTGGTTGACAATTGTTTTGATTTCCCTATGTTTTTCAGTTGTAAATATGCTGCTCTTGCTTTGCCGGTCCGCGCCCTCACATCTGCATCTGATCCACCGTGTTCATCGATGATGCTGCCCAGACATGTAAATGTTTCCACATCCTCCAAAGCTTCTCCGTCAAGTGTAATTTGATTGGTGCATGTAAGGCTGAATACACCTCTTATAATCACAAGGTTGATATAATCTGGAATCTATCCTGGGCACTTCAGCTAAATAAAAAACTTCCTTACGCCTGTTACCCCTCATGGAGGATCACAGGCCGTTTCGTCCTATTGTGGGACCACATCTTTTGTGAGATAACAACTCACTGAAGACAATTGGTGAACGGTTGCTCAACTTCGTGTATTGGTTGGAGTTATGCATAAACACCATCGGATGCCAGCTCAGTGGCCTATCGGTTAAGTGCTCTGGCGCGAGACTGGTAGGTACTGGATTCGAATCTCACGGGGTGAGGTCGTGGATGTGCACTGTTGAGGAGTCCCACAATAGGAGGAAACGGCCGTCCCAAATGCTTGAAGTTTTCCATGGTGGTCAGGCTTCATTTGACTCACGCTCTCAACTATGAAAATAAATTGTTTCTTCATCTCCTGAATCCTCGTTCATTACAATTTTACTTCATTCAACTTGTAATTAAAACTAATGCCAAATTGAACAATCTTCACCAAACCTTTTCATTTTCATAGCCATTCTTATATTGAATTTGTATGTTGTTGTTGTTTTCTTTTTCATTCCAAACACTAATTATTAAACAAGCGTAACTTATTATAATTCATGCGTAAAACCTAATAACGGTTAATTAGATGAGAACAGTTTTAATACCAAAGGAATTCAATTCTCATTTCAATAATCATTTCATTGTGACAGAGAACTGAGTTACTCAAAAAAAAAAAAGAAAAAAAGACAGTGAATACCAACTTAGGATATCAATGGACTTAGTCTTTATTCAATACTTCAACAAAATGGAATCGAAGAACTTCAAAAATAATATAACTCAATCATCATCATTATGAAAAGGTATTGTGTGATCTAGATAAATCCTTAAATCAATATCAATATAATTCTGATCTTTTTAAGTTATTCCATTTTGAAATGAGTATTGTTAAGGCATAATTATTTACTTCTTAAGGTATTATATTCATTGATTTATTCAGACCTACTTTTCTGATTGATCACTTAATATTCTTTGATTGTTCCGTTGTACTATTTAAACTTGGATTAATGTTAATTTGGTTATTTATTCTCTGAAGAAGTGGCTTACTCTGAGTCACGAAACGTCAGAAAATCTAATTTTTCTACTAATTAGGATATTACAAATATATTAATTTATTATATTCAAAGTTTATTTGTATAATAACTTACAGGAAAGAGGATCAATAGAGCTAAATCGTTCAGGCAATACATGAGATGACTTTCACCCTAGTAATTAACACGTAATAAGTTTCTCAGTTAGAACACGACTTATGTGACATTGGCACTGTGCCAAACCAATGATGCGTTAACCAGTACGAGAAGACTAGATTCAACTCTGAATCCTTATTGGGTCTTCTCTCCAAGCCTTGTACGTTTTAGACTAGAACATAATCTCAGCTTCCACTATATAAATCCTGTCTGTTAGACATAATCATACAAGATTAAGCCAAAAGTGGTTATATATATATATATATATATAGATAGATAGATAGATAGATATTACTTATGCCTGTTACTCCCAATGGAGCATAGGTGTCTGACCAGCATTGTTCAACTCACTCTGTCCTCCGCCTTCTTTTCTAGTTCTATCCAGTTTTTATTCATTCATCTCATGTCTGTCTCTATTTCTCAGCATAATGTGTTCTTTGATCTTCCTTTTCTCCTTTGGCCTTCAGGATTCCATGTGAGGGCTTGTCTTGTGACGCAACTAGGTGATTTCCTCAAGGTGTGCCCAATCCACTCCCGGAGTTTCTCCCGGATTTCTTCCTCCGCTGGAATCTGGTTTATTGTCTCCCACAGTAACTTGTTGCTGATAGTGTCGGGCATATATATATATATATATATATATATATATATCCTAGTCTTAAATGGCGGATAAGTGATAAAAGACCCAACGTTTGTATAAAGCATATGAGTTCGCTAATACAATCGATTCAATGAATAATAAGGTAACTCAGATTTTCCTAAGCATGAAGGAATTACAATGAAGTATATAGATATTTAATTACTATTTGATGTATACATATATAAAAACATGCTCGAGGCTACACATATGTAATTGACAAGTGACAAATAATTCCCATTTAAACATTAAAAATTTAAAAACACGGAAGTTCAGCGAAGGAATCTTTTTTCAACGAATTTATTATCAAACTGTACAATAGTTATATATATGGAAATGTTTTGTTGAAGTAATAATTCCGTAAGGAAATGTGAACAAGAATAACAATGATGACAATTCCCGATGCAGTGTGTTCTGTGGTCTTCATTCTTCCATTTCCCTTCAGGATTTCATGTTAGCACTTTCCTCGTGATGCAGTTTGGTGATTTCCTTAATGTATGTCCTATAGACTTCCAACGTCTTTTCCTAATTTTCTCTTCAGCTGCAAGCTGGTTTGTCCTCTCCCACAGTAGGCTGTTGCTGATGGTATCCGGCCAACGGACATTCACTATCTTACGTAGACAATTGTTCATAAATACGTGTACCTTCTTGACGATGGATGTAGTAGTTCTCCACGTTTCAGCTCCGTATAGTAGAACAGACTGTCTTAACGTTCGTATTAAATATTCTCACTTTGAAGTTAGTTGATAGTTGTTTTGAGTTCCATATGTTCTTCAATTGTAGAAATGCTGCCCTTGCTTTGCCAATCTTCGCCTTTACATCTGCATCAGATCCTCATTATTCATCAATGATGCTTCTCAGGTACATGAATGTTTCCACCTCTTCCAGAGTTTCGCCATCAAGTGTGATGGGGTTGGTCGGTGTTCTCCGTGTTGTATTTGAGAATCTTGCTTTTTCCTTTATGTATGTTTACGTCTACTGCTGCAGAGGCTGCTGAAACACTAGTTGTCTTGACCTGAATTTGTTCGTGTGTATGGGATAAAAGGGCTAGGTTGTCTGCGAAGAATTGTCAATTTACAGTCACTAATTCTTAGTAAGCACGTCATGTTGAGTATTCTTAAAGATTAATTAAATCGATTGCTAATTTTTAATGCCTATTATTTTGTTATTCTGTTTCAATGCTGTAATCATTGATGAAGTACCTGTCAGTTTGTAAAATAAATTTATCTAGAAACCAATATGCCATCTAAGTTTCAAAAGATTTAAACTGTCACTTACGTAATTGAATTCCACATGGACCATCATTTACCTCGATATTATAGACATATCTTGGTAACGAGTGTTAACTAGCATGAAACTTGACCACAGGGTTTTCTTATAGACTATCTCTAACAAACTAAGATCTCAATGTTAAGTCACTCATTCTAGTGACCATGCTGTAACGTGGTTGACAAAATTCATTCACCACTAACTGACTGGACAAATGTAATGCTTTTTCACCACTCAAAAATCAATCAATTTCATTAAAATAGACTTCTGATGATTTATATTTACAATATTAAATGAACACTAGGAGATTAAATTATCGATTACATTGCTACATCTAGCTATTCAGTAGAAGCAATACCATAGAATAGTGTAGTTTTGTTTCCATTAACTCCGCCTGTAGCTCTTCTAGAGCTACTGCCGGTCCTAAGCCCTAGTAAAGGAGGAGGGTTGGGCATGGGGTTAGCGACCCAATCTCGCAGAAAAACTACCTCGCTAAAAAAACCGCTAAGTAAGTAAGTAAGTAAGTTTTGTTTCCATTGTTAATCCTAAGCAACATCTTTCCACTTAGCAAACACACACACACAACAAAAGTGAATAATTTATTTGCCCATCATCAGACCATGTAACATGTGATCTTAATTTTTGTCTTTTTCTATTCATTTAGATGAAAGAAAAAAAAGTGAAAACTTCTCTATTCATTAACATTATTAATCGAAATTAGTTAAACAATACAAAAAGACAGCTATTTCACGTTATTATGGAACTTCTCAGTAATCTGTACTTATGACTCTATTGAAGATCGACCTCAGGAACTTTGAATCGTATTGCGGTGTGGACTACTTATATCCACATAAGTAGTATATCGTGATAGTCAGACATAGAATGTATGGTTATCAGATTTTAGTGAGATAGTCTGTAATTTTCGTGCTTATATACATTCGATTGTCCCCAACCGTTTTCTCGTTCACTACAATATGACTAAAATTATTTTTAATAGTTCATTGACATTGTTTATTGTTATTTCTTAAATATGGATTGGAATTCATCAGTCGATCTTAGTTAGATCAACATTGAAAACCTGGAACCATTGGATAGCTATTTCGTCCTAGTATGGGACTCCTCAACTATATGAAACATCTATATGATACAAAAAAGAAACTTGAAGGGAGATATAGTAAATCGGAGATACCAGTCAAGGAGAAAGAAGGAAATACAATCATGGAGATACAAGAACAGAGGAAAAGATGGGTAGAATATTTCGAGGAACTGCTGAATAGACTAGCTCCATTGAATCCACCAAACATCGAAACAGCACACACAAACCTTCCTATAGATGTCACTCCACCAACGACCGAGGAAATCAAGATGGTCGGTCATCAGACAAATCAAGAATGGGAAAGCAGCAGGACCTGACAATATACCAGCTGAAGCACTGAAGTCAGACATTGAAGTAACTACAAACATGCTTCACCATTTATTCAGGAATATTTGGGAGGAGGAACAAGTGCCAATCATAGACTGAAAAGAAGCATACCTCACCAAGATACCAAAGAAAGGAGATCTAAGCAAATGTGAGGATTACAGAGGAATCACACAGTTATCACTGTCAGGAAAAGCTTTCAACAGAGTGTTGTTAAACCGGATGAAATACTCAGTAGATGCCCGACTTCTAGATCAACAGGCTGGATTCCGTAAGAATCAGTCATGTACAGATTGAATCGTGACACCAGAGATCAATAGTAAGCAATCACTTGAGTGGAACTCGTTACTGTACACACTTACTTGGATCTAAACTCATAATTTTAACTTTAACCATTCTTCTCTATTTGAGTAATATATTAATAATTTATATTGTTTATATTCTGATTAACTAAAATTGTCGGTACACTCTTATAATCTACCTTCAAAAATCATCAAACAATATAAATAAAGCAAATTTCATCAAAATATTATGTAATACGAGATTCGAACCCAGGACCTATCAGTCTCCCGCGCGAACGCTTAACCTATAGACCACTGAACCGGCATCCACCGACGTTGATGTCTAACTTCAACCAATCCACGAAAGTGAGCGACACATCCACCATTGTCATCAGTGAGTTGATATCTCACAACAGACCTGGTTGAACTCCACTGGTCACCGCTTCTCACTAGAACTCCAGGAAATACCTCATGGAGCCAGTCACTAGTGAGCATATGTTGATTAATATCAGATAGGGTTTTGTGGATATTACAGTAATTTTATATAGTTGAGATCATGAATCAATTGAAGCTAGACGACCATGTAAACCTGGATGCACTGGACGGCCGTTTTGTCCCAATATAGGACTCCTCATCAATGCGCATCCATGATCCCGCCTGATGAGATTCGAATCAAGGACCTATCAGTGATTCCAGATTTTCCATCGTCGTCTAGCATCAATTGACTCATGATTTCAACTACTATTTTACTAAACTCTCCACAAAATCCCTTTCTGATATTATGCAATGGATAATATTTAAATTGAAATTTCATACTGAAATAATGTCACATGTTCTTACCTGTCTAATGAAGGAAATTGAATAATCAATATTTTCTTTTTCTGCTTTTTTCTTTAGATAAAAACTGAACAAACAATACTAAATGAGTTTAAACTTCACCCCATCGCACAAGCAAGTGGCTATCAGGACTCAGTGGCCGAATGGATAACACGATGGCGTTTGAAGCGAGGGTACTGGGTTCGAGTCCCAGAGTGAACATCAACTCTGAGATGCAGGTACATCGAACTGACGAGTCCCAAATAGGACGAAACGCGCGTCCTCGATTCCACTGCTAGCCACTATCCATCTCTGCTTACCATGAACAGATAATTGTTTGCTTATTTAACATGAAATGTCCACAAATCAAAAGTTACCCTATTATGTCATTAAAATACTTTATTTTAAAAAGAAACAAAAATTTCAAGAGATTTTGATGGAGTATTGTTCTTTGAGCTGGATGGTTTGGTCATGGAGCTTTCATCGTTTTTCTGAACGACATCATCAGCACGACTTTCGGGTAGAGCATAAGAGCATAGGCCGCACAGCAGCATTCTGCATCTAACCCTGTCCTGGGTAATCATTCCCAGTTCTTTCCAGTTTCTATTCATCCTTTTCATATCTGCTTCTATTTCTCGACGTAATATGTTCTTTGGCCTTCCTCTTTTCCGCTTTCCTTCAGGATTCCATATTACTGCTTGCCTCGGGATGCAGTTTGGTAATTTCCTGTAGCTTTTCTAGAGTTACTGCTTATCTCAAGGTCAGATAAAGGAGGAGGGTTGGGCATAGGGTCGGTAATTCCATCTCGTAGAAAAAAAAAAAACTTGCTAAACAACACGCCAATTAGATTAAACAAATTTCACATTACGAAAATCAATTATTCAAAACAAATAACATACTTGACAAGTGACTTCCCCCTTAATCAGAATAGAAATCAACATAGATAATTGAATAGTTCTTGTTACTCCATCATCAACTGAATTGATGCCTTAAGTACATTGTAAATTTGTTTGTTTTGTTTCATTTTGTCCTTTTTCAAGTTTAAAGATGAGTACTTGATCAAGATAAACAATGTGTATCTTATATATGAATGGTCAATTATATGACATCGTGTTGTCTCATCAATTATTCACGTGATCGAATTACTTTCATTGTCAAGTAGAACGGTGTTTGAGTGAGTGTGTGAATGAGTGAGGGAGGGAGGGAGAGAGAAGTTTGTTTACTCAATCATGAAACGAAATTGTAATGTTAACATTACTACTTACTCTAATTTAATCAATGATTGATAATGGATAGTACTTATAATAGTAAGCAAAAATTGAACATCCGACAGATGTAATTTTGCTGGTTTGTTGTTTTGTTTCGACAGTTGGTCAATAAGTTTTCGCCATATTTGAATTGGGGATTGAATGTGTTGTGAATCTAACTTTAATAATGCTCATCCATTCTCCACAATTGAGTATGTTTAGATGGGAAGAGAAAATGTCATCCATGATTTCAGAAATAGGCAATAACATTCTGAAGAAACATTAATTTGACTTGTGAATAAGCTTGAAACTGTGTAAATAGAAGGTTAGAATGATTCTAGTTATGAAGAGGAGGCAATTGAATTCAACTAGAGTAAATTGATTATCTGAAAGATGATTATTAGTTGTTAATCTATGTGAAATAGGATCACTTTACCTCACTCTCGTAGTGATGATAATCATTTGTAACTGTTGACAAACAACAACAAACCAAGATGTACTTCCGACATGTTACACGAACACTTGGATTGAGAGAAAGACTGAAATCTTGTTGGTACTTCTTATTCGTTATATATGAGAACAAACTGAGTTGAATATTAAATGGTATATGTATCTCTAATTTTACTGTTCATTTAGAAGAAATGAACATGATAGTCATTAATTTGTTTCATACTACTTATTATTGTTATTAATTTATCATACTATTATTGCATGTTTGACCAAATAATTGTTTTTTCATTGAAGATTCTAGATTGCTATATGTGTACTAATGCAACTATCCAACTTAAAGTACCATTACAATCACGAAGAATGTTCTACTAATCATTATTTTGATGTGAATTCGATGAAACACTCATCTAGTATTACTAGTACCATATTCATCAGTGAACATATTCATAGTGAATATAAACCAATATACCTGTTGTCAGTGATTAAAAAATCATCAAATGAACATGTTTTTTTTCTCTGATACGATTCAGTGAAATACCTAACTTCTAATGATTAGCAATTTTAAATATCAAATGGTTTGGTTACCACCTAACAATGTTTGCAACTAATGGAGATTGGGTACGTCTTGTGATTTCACTTAGTCGATAGATATTCCTGATGCTTTGTTTAGTGTTTGTAATTGTATGTTAACGCAACTTGTCTATAATTTCGATGGAAACATATGCTCTCTGTGTGAGATTTTAGTTAACGTCATACAATTTCATCGTCGGATAATGAGACTGTTCTCCGAATTTGTTCAAATCTCGTCTTAATTTTATAAATCCGTTTAGGAATGTTATGTTTCTTTATGTAATGATGCGTAACTCATGATACAACAGGGTGTACAGTTAAATGATAAACAAATATCCTAATGGGATTATGTTGGGATGCTGGATCCTCATTTATCACTTGGTGAACTACTCATATGTGTAATTTAATTGTGGAAATTATAATTACTTGTTTTCTCGCAAAAAAAATGACTATTTTTACATTCAGTTTTGTTTCGCATCTGGAAGGCCCTTTCATGTCATTAGTTCATTCCCACCTCAAGTACGCTATTTGTGACGTTTATGAAGGATATTTCAGCATTATATATATTGTACATGATTCGAGTGCTTATGGAATTATATATTTTCCCGACTGAATCTTATTTTCTTCGTCTAGTTAGCAGTGTCGTGAGCAGTGGAATAGCTTATATCTTCCTGTTGTTGTGTTGCTGAATTTCCTTCCTTTTACTTGTCCCACGTGATATCTTGGTCCCTTGAACATAGCAGATTATTGACGTCAAATAGAACAAGATATTTCATTAGTATTTCCTGATATTGATCGATAGATACCATTTCTGATTCTGGATTGATATATAAAACCCTTAAGCGACGCCTTAGTGACCTTAAGAATGTCCACCTACTTACCGCGGTTAAATGACGGTTATAAAGCAGTCTGAAGAATAAGGATTATGATTCACTCTTGATGGTTAGTGTTAGGAATTAGATATATGGTTTTCATCACGAACTGATATCAGCTAAAATGCCAAAATATTATTTAGATAAATGGTTGAATCAATTTCGTGCCAAAATCCAAGGTCTGTTATCCGAAATCTTATTGGTTAGTCCATAAATTGTAGTCTCGCCTGAGAAACTAATGAGAAGAAATAATATGGACATGAAGAATACAGTTTAAAATAAGCATCGATGCAGAAATCCACTTGGTTGAATATTCGTTTTTTGGCAACCAATAAAGTTATAGTCTTCAAATTTTACACAAATACATATTAAAACAAACGTGAATAGTAATGTTTGGATAAATATTTCAGTTTTCTTCAATCAATTTAAGAGTAACAAGATGTTAATGACAGATGATAGTAATTCAACAATCGACGGTGGAATTTTTTAATGTATATATATATACGCTTGAATCCTATTAATCCATTCAACTCTTCATTCCATTCTTTGTTCGACTCTTAATTCGCTTATGTATTCCTTTGATTGCTCTCATTAGTTTTTCACCTACTTTAATCTTCATGTCGTATTTCCCATTTGGGAGGACCTTAAATGCTATTGGTTAGTCGTCTCTTTTATTATGTTATTTTGTAACGTTTCCCAAGCACAATTTTATGCCGTATACATATTCATGAGTTGTGCTTATTGTTGTTATTCATGCTTCTGGTTGCTTGTGGAATATATTTCCCTCTTCTGAACTTAGAATTCTCTCTCTTGTAAGCTGGGTTGGAACTCATCGAAATAGTTAGCTGATTTGGTTATCGTGTCACTGAGTCTTAGTTCCGTTCGCATATTAGGTTAACTCGTAATCTCTTCAAATAGCACCACAATTTATAAATGACAAACAATTTGGTTTCGTGAATGTTACAGTTTCTTTTCTTCACCTCTTATTAATAAAAGAAACTAAATTTTGTTAGTCTACCTTTCGAATACAATTAAGATTGAAATGAATAAACCTTTATTAAGCTTAAAAACAGGATTAAGATTGATAAGAAAGAGTCCTTCAAGATATCAAACAGTAGAACTGATAAAGAGTAAAAAAGTACTCATTGTAGATAAATAATAGATAACATAAATGTGGCTTATGTAAAGGTCACTTTCTGGATATTGATTGATTTGAGATTATAGCATTGTTATAACTTGTGTCGGTCCAACCTGGATGCCCTGTTAACGTATGACGTAACGATACCGCCAATTAGAGAGCAGTGACTTATCGATCGGACCAATGATACACGAAACACGTACGAACAGTCTAGAGTACTTGTCGGTCCTTCTCCCTGACTAACCCAGCTAGTTAAGTCCAGAACACTAATAACAGCCTCTGAGATATGAATCATTTGTTTCAATCATACTGGGTTTTTATACCAACCAGACAGACCACATAGTATCATAAAATAGAAAATAACATTTGTACAAGATTTAGCTAAATGTGGCTGTGACTGTGGGAGATAGTAAATGATAGACAGGGCATAACTCAAGAATGGTAAATCATATAACAATAGTCCATAGGTCAAAATAAAGCTCATAATAGTCAGTCAGCTACAACGTAGGAACAGGCAAATATATGCATCGGTCCAAGTTGCCATACCTCGTTAGCACAACAAGATGAACACCGGATTCATAGAAATAGTTAATTTAGTGGTGGTAGTATATAATAGATAGGTTGTATAGAAGGATATAGTATAGGAAGGAAGAAAGTTATGGAGCAATTTTAATCTTAAGGTTTAAGGGAAGATAAAGAGTGTATACACCTACGCCATTGTGATCGATTCTGAGCCATGTCACTCAGAGTCTCCAACCATTGATTACGATAGTCGCGCGAACCATAACCAAGTAGTCTGCATCTGCCAACATGGCTCAGACTAGAAGTTAGTGACTTCAAGCTCTGATGACACGTTTTGGTTTGGCCGCCCCTAACTCTCTTCCAACCATTTACAATACTAGTCAGCATAGTGCGTCATGGTAAAAAGTTCATAATAAGGGGAACATGAATATGAATAATTTAGTTAGTTAACAACTATACAGTAGGAAATATACACATCACATTAGTCGATAAATAGTTCTGAAAAGTTACCATTCATAATTCTTATCGGGAAATAACAAGCATAATTGAACTAATAAACATAAATATAACGTTTTCTGTAAGCGTTTTTACCAAGTAATCTTAAAGAGGTCAGTTTCAAAGATGATCAGTACATTTAGCAACATAAAAGAAGACCCGTTTACCTTACTGAATACTACGATCCCTCGATAACAAATGTCACATTCGTCTATCGAATTTTGAGCTACATTGTTGGTAAAGAACTGATGATAGAATCTGATTGTTTAAACCAAAAGAGACGGGTTGAATGATTACAGCATATGGAAATATTTCCATAGATCCAATCTACGAACTAATACAGAAGTAATCAATTTATCTCACAAAGCTAGAGATCAACTGACAAAGAGTTAACATGAACTCAAGAACAACTAATGATGAAATCTACCAAAAACAGTAAGTCAAAAACAAGCCCATCAGGACGCGCTGATATAGCACTTGTAGAATAACTGAAAAAACGCTCACTACTACATGAGTTAAGGAACAGAAGATGCTATCAAGCATAACAATGAAAACTCCACTAGTAAATCATGTAGATCAAGGAACAAGATACTAATGAAGGCAAGTTATAAAAAATACGATGATCGAGTGGTAAATTATTCTTATTCTGATAATCACTTATTAAAATAACAAAATCATCCGAAGAACAGACAGTATTATAGTGAACAAAAAGACGAGTGGGGACAATCGAATGTGTTCGAGCACAAAATTACAGACTATCTCATTAAAATCTGACATCCATACAGTAAAGAGTTAATTTGCAAATTATCAATTAATTGTCTCAATCTTGACTGTTCCTTCTGCAAATATCAGTCCATTATCTCCGAATATAATTATTCATCCATTTTCATAACAATCGCGTTCCGTTCCGGTTCTTTCGTTATCAATCTTCTACTGAAATACATTCAATGTTTGACCATCATTATATACTACTTATGTGGATATGAGTAACTCACACCACAGTAATATTATTGGATAGAATTATTTTATCAATTATCAATTAAAACTCATAATCATTTAGTTTTTTAGCTAATATATAATCGGTGCAATACACCTGAAGTGATCTAAGGTTATAATTGTCTGACCTTTACAAAGTTATGTTTAAGCTGAAACTAGGTAACTACTTCAAAATGGATTATACAGATCATATTGTTGTTTTTCTGAATGAAATCAAACTCAGTGATGTGCTATATAGTATCTAGAAGATCTTATAAGCAAATCACTATTCATATTGTTTATAATTTACTTCGTTAAAGTTGGTTTTTGAAAGAGATGAGTATTATATTACTTATTTACTTTATGAGTAGATAAACTCTTTAGTACAATATTTGATGACAGAAATGATCAAGCGTTGAATGTGATAGAATTTTGTTTATTTTTTTCTTATTAATGATACTCTGTACACAAAGGATAAATCATGAAGGTGTTTTTCGATGTACAAGACACTTACACCTGTTACCCCCAATGGAGTATAGGCCGCCGACCAGCATTCTCCAATCCACTCTGTCCTCCGCCTTCCTTTCTACTTCTATCCAATTTCTGTTCATTCTTCTCATCTCTGTCTCCACTTCTCGGCGTAATGGGTTCTTTGTTATTCCTCTTCTCCTTTGGCCTTCAGGATTCCATATGAGGGCTTGGCTTGTGACGCAGTTGGGTAATTCCGTCAATGTGTGTCCTATCCACTTCCAGCGCTTCTACCTGATTTCGTCCTCCACTGGATGGAATCTGATTTGTTGTCTCCCACAGTAGCTTGTTGCTGATAGTGTCTGACTAATGGATCCAAAGTATCTTGCGTAGACAACTGTTAATAACCACTTGTATCTTCTGGATGGTGGCCTTCGTTGTTCTCCAGGTTTCCTCCCCATACACTAGAACTATCTTGATATTCGTATTGAAATTTCTGATCTTGGTGTTGGCTGACAGAGAGTTGTTTTGAGTTCCAGATGTTCTTCAGTTGTAAATATACTGCTACATTTCATAAGTAACTTTATACAAAACAGATCATGATCAATGAAATGGTTAAAAGCTATATAAGTAGTAGAAAAATTATCGTATAGGTGAGATCGTTTGAAACTAGTCAAGTTAATTGTCATTGGGTATGTTATACCCTGTGAAATGTGAAAAGAGACTAAACTTGTAAGCAGCACATTAAAAGGTCTTCAAAATATTCCAAAATCTAACCTTAAAAGTTTTACGGAGATCAGTCTGTAATTTAGCTAATATAAATGTCCATTATCCATATAAACGAATCGTACTAATTGTCTCATACGATGTAGCACTATACGGTAGAAATTTACTATAGAGAAGAGCTTAAACCATTCATAAAATGACTGCATGATTTTGAAATCCCTTTCAGTCAATAAGTAGAATGTCATAAGTATTTTGAGTTCGAACTAATGAAAGCTGTTAAAGTTTCGTGGTTTGAAAACGTTTATCAGCTTTTCAAGGCTTATTATCAGTTTCTCAACCATATTATCGTAAACATTTCACTATATGAAGTCTTAAATCTGAGTCTAGGTTTATTCATGCTACTGGTTTCTTTTTGAATCTTTCTTGTAGCTCTAAAATCACTGAAAAGTTACAGAGATGAAACTGTAGAGGAAGTGCTGTTATCTCTATAATGATATGAGTAATTCATTTGCGGAAGCCGTTATCTATTTTACAATCCTTACTTCAACAACTGATCCATCAATCCGTTAACTATCAATAAAATAAATTCTTAAAGAGTTTACTGTAAAGAAATATTACCAGCTGATACGTTTAACATTGGGATTTCTACCGAATGTCTGGCGCTTTAGCCAGATTGGTGGACACAGAGGATCCACCCTAGGGAAGTTGAAAAACCCTGGTTCCATCCAATGGTGTACATGAACTCCAGGATCCTGAGGAAACAAATGGCATATGAACCTATTGTTGGTCACCAGCTACCATGAGACTGCATCTCTTAACGTTGCTCGACTGACTTGGGGATTAGACCTCTACGTCAAAGGCTCGTAGGGTAGTCCCCTAATAAAATCACCTGCTTCTGTTTGGGCACCTGTACAGTCTCTTTGACCTCACACAAATCGAATGACGAAGTATGACACATATATATTTGGTGCCTCCTTGTGCCAATGTTTATGTATTTAAATAAATAAATAAATTGACCAAGAAAAATACTATATTATACAAAATGGGCAATCACTTCATTTAAGCATAAATAATCATAGACTAATAGTGAAAATAAATCAGAGGGGTTTTTGTGGAGAATTTAGTATTTTTATAGTTGAAATCATGAGTCAATTGAAGATAGACCCCCATGGAAAACCTGGAAGCACTGGACGGTTGAAGTTAGACATTAACACCGTTGGATGCGGGCTCAGTGGTCTATCGGTTAAGGGCTCTGACTTGAGACTGGTAGGTCCTGGGTTCGAATCTCGCAAGTGTGGGATCATGGATGCGCACTGCTGAGGAGTCCCATAATAGGACGAAACGGCCGTTCAGTGCTTCCAGGTTTTCCATGGTGGTCTAGCTTCAATTGACTCATGATTTCAACTATGATAATAGTGAAAAGACACAATATCAAGGTATATAGACAAGTGTTAACACTGATTCAATTTGGGATATATCAAAATATGTCAATTACAGGGAGTATAACATTCAGATCAATTTGGAATTAACCTACGCATCTATGTCAATCTAGTTTATCAATCCATACTGAAAATAATAATCAATCGTATGATCATAGATTGACTGGATAAAAGAATCAATGGGAATACAAAAGAAAAAGGAAACAAATTGTTAAGATTTGTAAAGGCAAAACATTCAGGAACAATATCATTATTGAACACTTATATCATGAATGAGCACTGCTGAGTAGTCCCACAATAGGATGAAGCAGCCGTCCAATGCTTCCAGGTTTTTATGGTGATCTAGCTTCAATTAACTCATGATTTCAACTATAAAATTACTAAAATTTCCACAAAACAACCCCCTTCTGATCCTTATATAATAATCAAAAAGTTTTGTTTTACTTGAATAAAATGCTAAAAAATGAGGTATAGAATGGTAATGAAAACTCTACAATAAAATCATTCATAGCTTAAACAATTAAACATTCAAAGTGTTATATCTAGAGCCTTGATTCTTACTATGCCGCGTACTACTAGACTACTTGAACGATAGAACCCCCAACATCGCAAAGAGAAGACAAAGACTAGTAAGTAGGAAGTTTATTCCCCAAACCAGTGTCAAAATATAGTACAGAAATCTCTTGTATTTATAGTTTTTTGACTGAGTAAATCATCATTTCAGACAACCAATAGGCGAATAGGGGTCATTCTTATCCATCCAATGGGGAAGCTACACGTCGACATTCTAGAATATTCCCCTAGCAGTGATTGGATGGAACGTCTGCGGCTCTTCCTGGGCTTCTTAAGGCTTCCTAGAGTCTACCGACGAGCCGTCCTTACACAAAGATATCAGTTAGACGTGTAATAAGGATTGAATAAGAAATTATATAACATTCTATAATATCCTCTTCATCTAATGCAATATGTACATATATGTAGTTATATTGTAGTGTGGGTTACTTATATCCACATAAGTAGTATATAATGATGGTCGGGCATTGAATGTATTTCAGTAGAAGATCGATAATAAAAGAACCGGAACGGAACGTAATTGGTATGAAGACGCATGAACAATAATAATCAATGACGATGGACTGATACTTACAGAAGGAACAGTCAAGATTGAGTAAATGGATTGACAATTTGCAAAATAACAGGTTTTTTTTACTTATTTATTTATTTCAACACCTAAATATTAACAAAGAGGTACCAGACGTATATGTGTCACACTTCATCATTCGATTTGTGTGAGAGCTGGGAGACTGTTGAGGTACCCAAACTGAAGCAGGTGGTTTTCTCAGGAGGCCACACCCCGAGCCTTTGACCCAAACATCTGATCCACAAGACAGTGGAGCATCGTTCGGAAATGCAATCTCATGGTAGCTAGTGACCAACAATTGGTTCATACGCCATTTGTTTCTACAGCATATTGTGCACCATTGGTTTGTAATCAGGGTTTTCCAACTTCCCTAGGTGGACGCATCGTGTCCACGAACCCGGTTAAAGCGCCATACATTCGCTTTTTGTCCTCTCAATTTTGTAAACAACATCCCCGCCACGAGAAGACAGTGAGTAGGACTTCCCTGACAGAGGCCATATACACGCGGCCATGTGAGAGCATTTCGAGAGGGAGAGCAGACTCTCCCCACTCTCGGCCGTACCAGGGCATTTGAGGACAAAAGTGAACTGTTTACTGTATGATTGTCAGATTTTAATGAGATAGTCTGTAATTTTGTGCTCAAATACATTCGATTGTCCTCACCTAAGTTCTTGCACACTACAATATATTAAATGAGGGGAAAAAATTTATTCACCTTTGATATCCAGTAATTAGTTTCTATCTGACAATTACATATTATTCATAGTGATAAATATTTGCAGATATTGATGGAAATAATTTTATTGTAATAATAAATTTATTTTTTTGTTAGATCCCAATTAGTAGAAAAACTGCAGTTCCAATGTTTCGTAATTTAATGTAGGTCACTTCTTCAGTGTAAATAAATAATTCAAGAAGTGGCTCACATTATGTCATGAAATGCCGTCAGAAATACAATTTTCCTATTCATTGGGATATAACAAAAATATATATTTATTATTAACTTTCTATCCAATGCTCAATTTATTTTAAACTAAAAAGTTCAACTATTATAAGCAAAGATGAATGGTGACTAGCAGTGGAATTCAGGATGCGCATTTCGTCCTATTTTGGACATGTTATCTGGATATTCCTGCATCACAGAGTTGATGTTCACTCCAGGACTCAGTAGCTAAGTGGATAACGCAATGACATTTGAAGTAAACATTACTGGGTTCGAAACCTAGAGTGAACATCAATTTTGAGATGCAAGTACATCCCAAATAGAAAGAAACGCGCACTCTTGATTCCACTACTAGCCACTATTCATCTTTGCTCATAATGCCTGTGACTTAAAGAAGTATCGAGGCAATCCGAACAGGATGCACATATGTCAATAACAGACTGATCAATTGCAGTACTAAACATCAATGGGAAGATACAAATAAACAATACCAAGTGAATAGAACAAGTCTAACCTTAAAATTTTATTGTAAATTAAATATTACTGATAACAGTCAATCACACTCAATACATCAAACCTCCACGGCTAAGACAGGAAGAAGACAGAATTTCAGGTAACTTGATATTTGTCATTAAAAAAAAGGTGTTACTATAGCAACAAAATATTAGCCTCCAAGCATGTATCAATTCAGTAAACTAAAAAAGCATAACAACCAATCAGTGAGTAAAAGTCATGTGGAAAATCGAATTGTTAGTAGTAGTACACGAGCAGTTATCGTTCCAGAAGAGATCTTAACCTTTCTAATCAAATCAAACTCTTCTTCAGACCACTTTTACAATATGTACAGTATAAACTTTACAATTTAGTAAGGAAACTTTCAGTTCAATATACATTTGATTGTAATATTAATGGATTCTATTACTCAAAGGGTCAAGATGTAATGAAAAACTAATATAATTTGAAAAGAAGTCAGTCAGTCACAACTTAGAACTTCGTACGTACGTACATCAGTTCGAGTTGCCATACCACATTAGCACAGAGATGCAGTTGTCGATTCAAATCCCATAGTGCAAAAAGTAGTAGTAGTAGTAAGAGTATAAGCATGAATGTGAAAGATTAGGGTTTGAAGATGTTATTGAAGGATTATAATCCAGTGAAATAAACTTGAAAAGAGACAAAAGATAGGAACATGAAGAATTCAGAAGATTAGAATTTGGTAGAACACAAAGAGTGAATGCACCTGTGCCATTGCAAACGATTTTGAGCCATATCATTCAAGGTCTCTAACCATCGATTGCTATCATCTCGCGAATCCCAACCAGGTAGTTTACACCTACCAGCATGGCTCAGCCTAATTGTCAGTGACTTCATGGATTTGTGCCACGTTTTGGTCTGACCGCCCCTAGCTTTCTCCCAACCTACTCCTACACCATGAAACATTGCACATCGGGGCAGTCGGTGGTTTGGCATACGCAACACGTGTCCCAGCCAGTATAGAATTCTTTTAGTAGTAATCATAAACTTTTCTCGGTTACTTAATGATTGGATCTTTGTGTGTGTCTGTTGTATATACATATGTTTGTACGTATGTTGTATTATGCATTTTGAGTCTCATTTACTATCTTCTTTTCAAATTAGTAAATGAGACTCAAAATGTATAACACAACACATACGTACAAACATATGTATATATATATATACACACACACACAAAGATCCAGTCATTAAGTAACCGAGAAAAATTTATGATTACTACTAAAAGCATTCTATACTGTATTCCTTTCTATCATAGTAACAAGTTTATACATATATTAATCAAATATTTTTCATAATCATTATGGTTACTAAATAAAAAAGGAATTTATAGGTCGTCCGTAATTATTTAAAGAAAGTGTATGAACTTATTATGGATTATTTAACTTGAAGAAGGATCCATAAAATGTTACTAATATTGGTATGATGACTTCAAATCATCGGTTTTGCTGTAGCATAGAATTCTACAAACTCCGCCTGTGGCTCCTTCAGGGGCTACTGCCAGTCCCAAGCCCACACAAAGGAGGAGGGTTGGGCATGGGATTAGCGACCCAATCCCTTAGAAAACTAACTCGCTAAAGAAAGCGCTGACCAGAAAAAATAATTCAAACTACTTAAACTCTGCACTGAGAGTTGAAGGAAGAATTATGACACCTCATGATGAAAGCCGAGTTCCTTCAGAAGTCATGAGGCCGATGCAGCAGTGAGCATTTAAAACGAAGCCAGGAGTTGAACTGAAGATTTGCAGTTTTATTTGGGATTTGATGATTCACAGTTCCAACTTTACTGATGAGTAGTTTCTTAAAACAGAAATATGTAATACAATATATCATCCAGACATATATCCATGTATAAGACCAGTAGTCATACTGATCAAATAAGGTTTGGCTAAACCTGTGAATCAATTGACGAAAAGTAAGTTCTTAAACTAGTACGTCCAAGTTTCATAAATGACTGTAGTTCTTCCTGTTATAACGTGTGTCTGAGTGCCCTGTTTAGATATGACGTGACGATGCGGCCAATTAGAGAGCAGTGATTTATTGATCGGACCAATGACAAATAAAACCCGTACGAGCAGTATAGAGCACTTATTGGCCGTGCTATCTGCCTAGCCCAGCCAGTTAAGTCCAAAACACCAATAACAGCCTCTGCAATATGAATCATTATTGGACCCGACTATAGGGCATGTCTCTGAAATAGACAGTACTGGACTACTGGGTTGATCATGTGTGACTGCTACTGCTTTGTTTAAATTACTGTTTATCATGGATTCATGGAGGCTTTCACCGGCACATTCATTCATTCTGCAGTCATTTTCAAGCTCTGTATGCAATTTAGAAATCAATCCGTTAACTTCCGTCACACCCCCAAAGCATGGGTGATTCAGCAGCTGTGTGTAATTTATCAATAAATTCCATCTGACTCTTTTTGAAACGATGCTCCTGTCACTGGAATAGCAATTGGCAATTGGTCCTAAGTGCGGATCATTTTCTGCTTCTGGGTAAATCAGCACGGTAAGGAAAGATACTGTATGACTAATGACCAATGTCGTTCAAGGATACCAACGACAATTCTGAATACTGATTGTATGAAATAATTACCTGATTATCGACCAATCATAGGCTGACTTTGATTCATTTTTTACCCCGTTGCCAATTGTTATAACGTGTGTGCCCGCCGATTGTTATTATCTTGTACCCGCCTATTAGAGAGCACTTCCTAAACTGGAACAGATTTCATTTAAATCTCAGTGCGCTTTGTTTAGAAACATTGATAGCCTACTTCTGTGATAGATACACGATGAGTTAGTATCACTACTGAAAAGCTACAAATATTAAGGATAAGTTAAAAATGTCAGTTATGAATACTTTGTACGTCGTTCCATTTATTTTGTCATAAATATTTCCAATGGTCTGACTCAACTAGATACTATTATGATTGTATCCCAACAGTTACATACTCATCCCCTTGTAGAAAAAAAAACTAGGACGGTCCCAAATTCTGTATCATGTTTGTACGAACACTGACATTAGTAAGGAAATTCGGGGTAAAAATTTTCCTTATTTATTAATTTAGCACTAATTTCGGTTATGATACCCGTCATAGTTCTAAAGGAATTGTCTAACTTTCCAGTACTGCAGTCAATTCTCTATTTTGTAAACCATCTAGAGGAATATCAGTAAACTACCAACGGGGGTTGACATTTTTCACGTGTTGAGCTGAAATGTGGTCAAAATACTTCGAAATTAGGCTTATTTCCTGACATCACTCATATCCTGGGTTTAGATAATGATAAACATAAACAATATCGTTTTTATAAGTGTGATGAAACGTCAGATGTAGAAAACCACTCTCCTTTCAGAGTTATAATAGTAATACACTGTGTCGATAAATAAGTTGACGATCTTAGGGGGTAGGGCTAGTCAGCTCTCCCTCTTGAAATGCTTTCACATGGCCACGCATATACAGCCACTGACAGGGAAGTCCTACTCACTGCCTTCTCACGATATAACTGTTGTTTACGAAATGGAGAGAATGAAAAGCGAATGTCCGAGGCTTAAACCAGGTTGGTGGACACGGAGGGTCCACCTAGGGGAGTAGGAAAACCCTGATTCGAAGCCAGTGATGCATTTGTGTTCCAGAATCCTAAGGGGACAGATGGAACATGAAACTATTGTTAGTCACCAGCTACCATGGGACTATAGTTCCCACCATTGCTCCACTACCTCATGGATTAAACTCATAGGTCAAAGGCTCGGGGAGTAGGCCCTGCTTTGGTTTGAGCACCCGACCAGTATTTCAACCCTCACATAAATCGAATGACGAAGTGCGGCGGATATATATTTGGTGCTTCCTTGTACCAATTTTCATGTGTTGAAACAAACATGACTGTCTTGGATACAGTATCATTTGATAAACTTTGTGAAGGTCAAAGTAGCACTAAAACATTCGTATTCACAATAAATAACAAACACACGAAACTGAAAATCTTCACTTTTTTTTATATCGAGTTTCAAGTAGAGAGTCTTAAAATAGTTAAAAATCATTATCATATTTACCAAGATATTAAAAATCACATGATAATTGATACATCCTAAGTGACTAGGTTTATTGGAATTCAGAAAAATTTCGAAGAACTATATAAATGAAAATACAACAATCTAAAAATAACTTAGTTAACTTATCTTGTAGGCCTTAACTAAGAAGCGATATATAGTCTTATGTAGGACGAAATGCGCGTCAGACTGGATTCCACTGCTAGCCACTATTCATCTTTGCTTATAATGCTAGTGAATTAAGGCTATATCGAGGCAATGCGCACAGTATAAACATATGCCAATAAGAGACTGACCAGTTCAGTCAGTCAGCTACAATGTAGGAACAGGCAAATATATGCATCGGTCCAAGTCGCCTTACCTCATTAGCACAAGATCAACACCGGATTCGTAGTAGTTAATTCAGTGGTGGTAGTATATAAAAGATAGGTTGTATGTAAGGATATAGTATACGAAGGAAGGAAGTTATGAAGCAATTTTAATCTTAAGGTTTAAGGGAAGACAGTGGGTGTATACACCTACGCCATTGTGATCGATTCTGAGCCATGTCACACACAGTCTCCAACTATTGGTTACGATAATCACGCGCACCCCAACCAAGTAGTCTGCATCTGCCAACATGGCTCAGACTAGAAGTTAGTGACTTCAAGCACTGATGCCACGTTTTGATTTGGCCGCCCCTAACTTTCCTCCAACCATCGCCAATACTAGTCAGCATAGCGCGTCGTGGTAATCGGTGTTCAGGCATACGTAACACATGGCCTAACCATCTCAATCGATGAAGATTCATGACCTCATTAACTGATTTACCATCATTCCCTAATACCCTGTGTCGAACCTCACTATTACTTACCCAGTGATCCCAGAAGATGCGAGCAATATTTCTAAGGCATCTGTGGTCAAATACTAGTAACTTACGAGTATCTTCTACTCTTAATGGCCATGTTTCACAGTCGCAAAGTAGAACAGAGCGAACTGATGCGCAGTATACTCGTCCCTTAATTGATAGACGGATATCTCGTCTTCGCCATAGGTGACTTAAGTTGTCAAAAGCCAAACGAGCTTTTTGAATCCGTGCTGAGATTTCATCAGACACCAACCCATTAGGGCTGATCAGACTTCCAAGATAAGTGAAGTTGTCGATGCGACTGACCAGTTTCAGTCCTAAACATCAACAGGGAAGATTCAAACAAACAATACTAAGTGAATTTAGTCTTATGTATAGTTTTCAACGTAACAATAACAAAAACTGGGCTGCATATTTGTGATTACTAAGGTAAAACATATCTTCCAAATCAAAAACTTATATTTTAAGTATATATATATCGTTAACAAATGGAAGATTATATCATCTCCATCCATATTCCTAGATGATAGGAATTATTCACTTGAAGGCAATAATACCATGCAAATATATCATACTTCACAGTAAGAAAAAAACAACTGTGAAACATACCGAAGAATATTGATAAAAAATACTGATGATAACTGGTAATGTATGCTTATTTTTTCCATAGGCGGAGAGGTCACAAAGCAATGGGTACTTATACAAAATATTCTACAAAAATGCATACAAAACACTTGTTAGGGTATTAGAAGTATATATATTCATAAATACAGAGGCACATTATAACAACACAAGGAAGATCATGTATGTTATCATGCGCATAATAGAAAGTTGAAAGACCCATTACAACTTTTAGTTGTGTTAACATTCACTTGACAACTCTACATGTAAGATATCTTTCAATGGGAAAACAAAACATCTGTTCCCATAAATATTGAGAATGTAAGTTAGCAAAATAGCAGTATCAATAATATTAATAGCTGTAATATAGTATTGTTAGGAGATAAATTGTATTTCCGTGGAGATACAACTGAAGATTATACGAAGGAATAATCAAACTATCCATATCTATATATAACACTGAATACAAGTTGAATATACTGTCATCGTCGATAAGTAGGAGTGAACAACAGCACATGAGGTTCAGTTATCATTGTAAGCACATAAGAAAGGAAAAAAATAATACTTTACTACATACAAAAATCAAACTAAATTATTTAATAAACAATAAGAGATAACCGATGTGTAGTAGAAGTAGATGGAAGAAGTTTATTTGGAGATTACAATCACACTATATATGACTACTACTACTACTATTACACTGAAAAAGTAATTGAATAGTTGATGGGAAATAAAGTTTAACAGTAGGAGTCGTTAAACGACTATAAGAAAAAGGAGGAGAACGTAAGAAAGACTTTTCTTCCCTTTATTTTACAATACACACAAGTACTTGTGTATTTGTCTTCAAGGAATTGATAATACTTATCTGTACACAACCAGATAAACACACAGAGAGAGACAGAGACAGAAGATGAGATAACGTACAACAACTGGAGTATTGGTTGATTTTTAATCCAAATCTGAATGACGTCGAAAATCTAAATGATGCATAGCTGAATTAAATAATGAATGAAGACGAAACGCTTCAGCTAATACTAATTTAATATTTTCATCAGTCCAATGAAATGTTGGTAAATGTTGTAATAATAACATAATACCTTGAAAATCTTGTTCACGGCAAAGATCATTGGAGAATTGTAATAAGAAGGCTGCACAGACATAAACGTGAAAATTTGAAAATCCACTATTTTCTGACTGTATACAATAATTGAATGATAAAAAGAAATTACTAATTAAATATATGATTCATATATATATCATGCGATAAAGTATGAAAGTATTGTATACAACAAACCAAGTTAATACGATTTCATACTTGAGATGGTGGAGAAGATTCGTAGCTTAGGTGGGTGATTTTGTTCTCTAAGCTGGATGGTTTAGTCGTGGGACTTTCATCGTCCTTCTGAACGACATCATCAGCACAACCTTCGGGTAGATCCAGTTAAGTAATAATTATGCGCTTATCAGTGGCTACAATTGATATAGCTTAAACTAATTTTAGTGAGGACTTGTGCCTGGAGAAGTAAAATAGCCATCATGGATGATGTTAGATGATGAATAGAGTGTGTCGCAAATTGACTGATTTCAACAAATATAGACTTTAAAAATTAGTGATAAGAGAGAACAGAAAATACTTTATTCGATCCCTGATAGAGTTGTGATACTTTAAGAGGAATTTTAGAGTTGAAAGTCGACCTACGAGGAACAATGGGAATTGAAGATTAATTATGAACACAGTGATCTTGAGTGCTGTTAAAGCTGTGAGGGCAGTTATCACTTCCCGGTTGCCCACACCGTGGAAGGATTCTTCTAGAGGTACCTGAAAAGGAAATTGGGTCAGAAGTGGTCTTAATGACCTGAGAGCGTGACCGCAGTGCCCAAGGGACAACTGCTTGAGGTCGGTCACACACGACCATTTTGTGGGTAGTTTTTGTGTTAGCTCCGTTCTTCGAAGGACCTTACCGCCGGAGAAGGATATCCGTGGGATAACACGAGGTGTGCATTTTTAGGGTTGACCTTTTCTAACCCCACCCCTCCTTGTGGGAAGGCAGCATTGCTGTCATGCTGGTTGTCTGAAGGAAACAATTTACTACTGTCACACCTCTGTACAGTCAGCAGTACGACTTGGGTTTACTGATTTTAGTCTTACCGCTCTTCAAACGACCTGTCTGGCATGGTAGGACCTTGAGGAACGATTGTTCCAGCCAGTATATCTCGATTGGTTCATCACGATAGGCAAGCCCGACCACCACGTCAAGGTAGCAGCAACGGTAGGGAATGGCTGACCGACTAGACACCAAAAATACGATATAGTTCAAAGTCGACTACTACATAAACCTATACTTGATGAATTCCTATAAATGTGTCGTCAGTAGACTAAAACATGAACAAACATATACAACAAGACAAGTAAAAAAAAGTGTTCAACTTACCATATAAGTATCCCATAAACGTATAATACATCGTAATGGTAATTCACGTATTAATAAATTATTCATCCATCGAAAAGCAAATTGTAAAAATTCAACATCATTTTGTATAAAATGTTGATATAATTTAGTATCAATACGTTCAATTAAACTAGCCAACATCATTACATTGTTTTGTAGGCCAGGTTGAGCAAATGTATAATTATCTTGTATTGTATCCAATAGATGTGATGTACACCAAAATACATCAGCCTCAACTGAATTCAATTGTTCACAAGTAATATCCGAATGTAGACTTAATTCACCTGATGTATTTAAATCTGTAATGAATGTGGGATAAGGGGGTGGTGGAGGTGATTCAAGGAGAGTAAAGCGTGGCAGAAGAAAAAAGATAAACAAGCAACAAAAGAGAATAGCCAAAGAGAAGTGATTCCAAAAAGAAAAAAAACGGTGTAGTGTGCATTTCTTATAGTGTTTTTTTCCAAATAAATGCCACAAAGAATATATAGTGAATACATATCAGTTGAATGTCTATCCGATTAGGTTGTAAATGGTAATGGTTGCCTAAAGTGAGAGGGTACATCTGTTTATCTAAGATGGATAAAGATGTAGGATCTAGACAAACTTCTTAATGAATTTTAAAAGAATGATTAACTACACCACGGATAAAAAATAACATTGCTTCCGCGATCTTAAAATCTTGTGGTATCAAGAAAAATCAATGTCAAAAATTATTCTCTTATATATAGTGGTTTGTACTTTGATCGACGACCATTCAAAGTAGCAATCAACCCTATATTTGCCTAACCCTTTAGTGTTGATTGAATTCTATTGACTAAGTTCAAATGCGATCGCTAGTCTAACTCGATATCATGTTCACCACGTTTTGATGTAAGTTGGTTGGATGTTGCCTTAGCTTAGATTTATGAGTTGGGATCCATTAGTAAAGCGTATCAATAATCGTGAGGAGATTGATGTAACCTTCAGGATTCCAAACTGTTAAGATGAGATAAAACGCAAACTGTTTCATGTGATGTCTGTTCAGTGTGTTTTTGAAAGGTGAATAAAATTTTTATTTGACATGGACCTTTGTTTTATTAATTGCGTTATGTGAATCTTAGTTTCCCACTTGTTTCAAGTCCGACTTCCACACAAACCTGCATCAGATAGTATCATAATCAGAGTATAACCTGATAACTGCCTATCATACATACACAATTATATATCATTTATTCAAACATAGTGAATACGATATCAAGTGAATTAGTTCAATGACTGCATTAAGACAACATCGATAAAAAACCAATCAGTGTAAAAAGGACTACATAAACAATTAAATTGGTTGTTAGTCGTCAATAGATCAATGAATCAGTCTAAATATCTCAGTCAGTTAGTCCTTTAATCAAAATGCCTCAACAATTACATCTCTATGAGAATAGATATCGTGAATTTGAATGCTATAAAATCCAGAAAGTTTCAACTTGTCGACAACCTTTCAACAATCATTTCACATATTTAAAAAAATAACGTTTATTTTAATAAGTAAACAAATAAGTAGTAAATATACATGCAAACCTACAAAATGTTAAATTAAATAAAAAATTTTATAAATAGTTGAGATCATGAGTTAATTGGAGCTAGACCATCATGGAAAACCTGAAAGCACTGCTTGACGGCCGTTTCGTCCTATTGTGGGACTCCTCAGCAGTGTGCATCCGTGACCCCGCCCCGCGGGATTCGAACCCAGGACCTACCAGTCTCGTGCCAGAGCACTTAACCGATAGACCACTGAGCTGGCTGTCATCCAACGGTGTTAATGTCTAACCTCAAATAATCCGTCCAGTGCTTCCAGGTTTTTCATGATGGTCTAGCTTCAATCGACTCATGATCTCAAATTACCATAAAATACTAAAATCTCCAGGATACCCCCTCCTGAATAGTAAATTATTATCAACTTAATAGAAGGATAGGAATACAGTAATTTGTTTAAAACATTTCTTTTCTGGAATTTCATCAATGATGACTTATTACATAACTAAAATCAAAGCACACGTATATATACATACTGCATACGCTCATGCAAGTAATTTCGGAAAGAAAATAAATGAAGAAAGAAAAAAGTTGGGAAAATTAAATAGTTACACATTACGTAGCAACTATCCTATAACCAATTTTGATTATGGTTAAGCCTATTTATTAACTTACTTAACAGAAATTGTCATTTGGATAGTAACAATTTGCATATCTCTTTGTACTGTTATTATCACTAGACCACAACATGATACACTCTAGCCAAAACGTTGATTGCTTAAATATCATTACATGATTCATCCTTCTCCCCATATATGTATGCATTCAAATCCTATTTATTAGCTTTTGCTTTAACTTGCTGCGCCCTTATACAATTTGACTGTAAATTTGCCTATGGATTTGCTCGCACTTGCTCGCTGATACTTATGTGCCTGTAGCTTTGTGGTCTACGTTATTTGATAATAAACTGTAGTTGCAGCTTCTCTTTACCTTCTGATTTCATGCACCGTTAAGATTTGTATTATAACGGTTATCAAGGTGTAAGATTAGAGAAGCATTGCACTACAACTTGAATCAAGATTACTCGTAGTAATGTTTGATGAGAAATTATGAAATAAACTACTATCTTTTTAAGCAAAGATGGACAGTGGCTAGCAGTGGAATCCAGTTTGACGCGCGTTTCGTCCTATTTGGGACTCGTCAGTTCGATGTACCTGCATCTCAGAATTGATGTTCACTCTGGGACTCGAACCCAGTACTGTTCTCTTCAAACGCCATCGCGTTATCCACTCAGCTACTGAGTCCTGATAGCCACTTGCTTGTTCTTGAATGTTAGGAATCCGAACAAATAAATACTTGATCTAGTTAAATGAAATAGTTAAAGCTGAATTTTCAAGAAAAAATAATCTAACTCTATCTGGAGGTATTTTCTAGGGCTACTATTAATCTTAAGTTCGGATAAAGGTAAAGGGTTTGGCATGGGGTTAGTAAACCCATCTAGTAAAAAGAACTTTGCTGAAGAATATTAACCAGAAACGGTACTAAATATACATAGTAAAAATTAATATCAGCTCAATACTATGCTTTCCCTAACAAATCATTACATAATTATAGAAAATATTCAATACATCCATGGACAGGTAACGATTTTAACTGCACCCCTATGAACCATTTGAAAATATCTCCCTAGCCCAACACTGAAATGAAAATGTGTTTTTTCAAAAAAAAAACACCTTAGTAATCAAATACAAGTTTGCACTATAGTCAATTATGAAACAGAACTACAAGTGTACAAGTTTAAAAACATGGTATATTAAGCTAGAAGTTGAATATGCCAAGTCAGAGAGAGAGAGAGGGTTATTAATTTGTAAATATGCACCTTAACATGAAAGTTATAACAAATATAGGACAAGAATAATCGAAGGTTATGATCTATTATTTGATATAATTTTATGGGACTACCCTAAACATGCCTAACAACAACACTTCATCTGACAGCAAAAAATATCAACACTAAGTTTTTATATTGAATCAGGGTTTTAGTGAATTAGGCACTTTGTTTCTAACTAGCAGGAAATCGGTTCGAAACCCATGACACCTACCTTGGTTAGAGTGGAGAAATAGTATACTTTTTTAAACTCATTTAACAAGTACAGGTATCTGAACTCGGTAACGAACCATAGTTCATTTGAATAGGGGTTAGTGATATTACCAGATGCAGAAACTTATTTATTTACTTAGGCCCATAGACATTGGTACAAGGAGGCACCAAATAGATATGCGTCACATTTCATAATTTTATATGTATGATGGCTGGAATACTGGTCAGGCACCCAAACTGAAACTCCGCCTGCAGCTCTTTTAGAGTTACTGCCGGTCCCAAGCACACACAAAGGAGGAGGGTTGAGCATGGGGTTAGCGACCTCATCCCGTAGAAAAGTAACTCGCTAAAAAACGCTAACCAGAAAAAATAATTCAAGCCAGTCAAGAACAAAGAAGAAAAGATAATCATGGAGATTCAAGAGCAGAGGAAAAGGTGAGGAAAATATTTCGAGGAACTGCTGAATAGACCAGCCCCATTGAATCCACCAGACATCGAAGCAGCACACACTGACCTTCCTATAGATGTCACTACTCCACCAACGATCAGAGAAATCAAGATGGCCATCAGACAAATCAAGAATGGGAAAGCAGCAGGACCTGACAATATACCAGCTTAAGCACTGAAGTCAGACATTAAAGTAACTGCAAACATGCTTCACCTTCTATTCAAAAAGATTTGGGAGGAAGAACAAACGCCAATGGACTGGAAAGAAGGATACCTCATCATTTATTTATTTATTTTATTTATTTAAACACATAAATATTGGTACAAGGAAGCACCAGATACAGATGCGCAACACAAATCTCATTTGATTTGTGTGAGGGCTTTGATACTGACCAGGTGCCCAGACTGAAGCAGGTGGTTTTCTTAGGGGGCCACATCCGGAACCTTTGACCTGAAGGTCTAATCCACAAGGCAATGGAGCATCGTAAGGAGATGTAGTCCCATGGTAGCCGGTGACCAACAGTTGGTTCATACGCCATTCGATCCTTCAGGATACTGGAGCCCATGTGCACCATTGGTTTGGAATCAGGGTTTTCCAACTCCCCTAGGTGGATCCTCCACATCCACCAACCCGGTTAAAGCGCCGGACATTCGCTTTTCGTCCTCTCACTTTTGTGAACAACACTCCCGCCACGAGAAGGCAGTGAGTAGGACTTCCCTGGCAGAGGCTATATATTCGCGTGGCCATATGAAAGCATTTCGAGAGGGAGAGCAAACTCTCCCCACTCTCGGTCGTACCAGGGCATTTGGGGAGATCTGAGCAAATGTGAGAATTACAGAGGCATCACTCTTCTCTCAATACAAGGAAAAGTTTTCAATAGAGTGTTGCTGAACAGGATGAAAGACGCAGTAGACGCCAAACTTCTAGATCAACAGGCTGGATTCCGTAAAGATAGGTCGTGCACAGACCAGATTGCGATACTACGGATCATCGTTGAACAATCAGTTGAGTGGAACTCATCACTATACGTCAACTTCATTGATTATGAGAAGGCGTTTGACAGCGTGGACAGGAGAACATTATGGAAACTTCTTCGACACTACTGGGTTCCTGAGAAGATTGTCAACATTATCAAGAACTCATATGACAGACTACAGTGCAAAGTGGTGCATGGAGGACAGCTGACAGATGCATTTCCGGTAAGGACCGGAGTCAGACAAGGCTGTCAACTTTCCCCCTTCCTCTTTCTTCTGGTGACTGACTGGATTATGAATACCTCAACATCTGACGAGAAGCACATAATGCAATGGACATCTCAGAATTAATTAAACGATTCGGACTCTGCAGATGACCTAGCCCTCCTCTCTCATACACACGAACAAATGCAGATGAAGACATCAAATGTAGAAGCAGCCTCTGCATCAATAGGCTTTAACATACACAAAGGAGAAACCAAGATGCTCAAATACAACACGGAGAACACCAACTCAATAACACTTGATGGCGAAACTCTGGAAGATAAGGAAACATTCACGTACCTGGGAAGCATCATTGATGAACAAGGAGGATCTGATGCAGATATAAAGGCAAGGCTTGAAGAAGCAAGGATCGCATTCCTACAATTGAATAACATATGGAACTCAAAACAACTTTCAACAAATGTCAAAGTGAGAATCTTCAATACGAATGTCAAAACAGCCAGTTCTACTGTACGGAGCTGAAACGTGAATAACTACTACAACCATCGAAAGGAATGTACAAGTATTTATAAACAGTTGTCTACGCAAAATACTCAACATTCACTAGTCGGGTACCATCAGCCACAGCCTTCTATGGGAGAGAACAAACCAGCTTCTAGATGAAGAGGAAATTAGGAAAAGACGTTGGAAGTGAATTGGACATTCATTGAGGAAATCACCAAACTGCATCATGAGGCAAGTCCTAACTTTGAATCCTGAAAGGAAGCAGAAAAGAAGAGGGCTAAAGAACACATTACACCGGGAAATAGAAGCAGATATGAAAAGGATGGATAGCAACTGGAAAGGATTGCCCAGGACAGGGTTGGATGGCGAATGCTGGTGAGCGGCCTATTCTCCTCCAAGAGGGATAACAGGAGTAAGTAAGTAAGCAACCCAAACTGAAGTGGGTGATTTTCCTAAGGGACCGCTCACCGGGCTTTTGGCTTATGAGTATAATTTATAAGGCAGTGGAGCAACGTCAGAAGATGCAGTCCGATAGTAGCCGGTGTCCAACAATAAGTTCATACGCCATTTGTTCTCTCAGGATCATGGAGCCCATATGCACCATTGGTTTTGAATCAGGATTTTCCTACTCCCTTAGGTGGATCCTTTGTATCTATCAACCTAGTTAAAGCACCGGACATTCGCTTTTCGTCCTCTCAATTTTGTAAACAACATCCCCGCCACGAAAAGACAGTGAGTAAGACTTCCCTGTCAGTGACTGTATACGCGTGGCTATGTGAGAGCATTTCGAGAGGGCGATTAGTGTCTTTCCATCTTCGGCCGTATCAGGGCATTTGAGGAGAACGAACTGAGAAAGAAAGTAAAAGGATTGGGCTTACGACCTTACTTGTTGGAACTTCCCTGATTCAACGACGAAGCCAAGGCTCTACCGGATAGCATCACAACTTCTCACATAAATTATATGGCTCGAAGCCGAGCACGTAAGCCTGTAATTAGTATTTAATGTCTAAGAACTTTGCGTTACAAATACATTTCTATAGTATATTTATTAAAACATGCAATTTATTCTATACTAGGTATAATACTACAAAAACAGTAATTTCGACAGCAATGCATGCACTACAAATTTCGGGGAAATAAAAAGTGATCACCCCATTAGTAAGTGCAAATTAGTCAAATATTTGATAAACATTTTGTATCAACCTTTGCGAAATACGCAATATTTTTAGGTATTTTCTAGCAGTGACACTTACCTGATGATTTTCCATCGGTCGAGCTAAGTACTAAATCTGAATGGATAGTGAGAAAATATAAATTTAGATACCTGTTCCTCATGAAGTAGATCACTTACGAAATATAAGTTGAACCATACCTATCTTTTTATGTGACAGTAAACGAAACTACCCTATGGATTTACAACATCAAGCCATTGTTCCTGGAAAACTCACAAAAATATATATGACAAGCTTAGAGGTATTACTATGTTCGGAACAATAGATTATAAATTATGGATGGATATATGTAAAACGAAGGCTACTACATCACGGAAACATATGATGGACATGATTTAACGATGAAAATATTCTTTACAATACAATATTATTTAACTAATTATTGTGTGATGTATACTTAGAGCAGGTATGAGAATTACAGAAGCATCACTCTTCTCTCAATACCAGGAAAAAACTTCAACAGGATATTGTTAAACAGAATGAAGGACTCCGTAAGAATCGATTGTGTAAAGACTAAATCGCAACACTACGGATCATTGTGGAACAATCAATTGAATGGAATTCATCACTCTACATCAACTTCATTGACTATGAAAAGGCGTTTGATGGTGTGGACAGGAGAACATTATGGAAACTTCTTCGACGCTAACGTGTGCCTGAGAAGATAGTCAATATCATACGGAATTCCTATGATGGATTAAACTGCGAAATCGTGCATGGAGGACAGCCCACTGACTCGTTCGAAGTAAACACCAGTATCAGGCAAGGTTGCTTACTCTCACCCTTTCTCTTTCTCCTGGTGATCGACTGGGTCATGAAGACGTTAACATCTGGGGGGGAAGCATGGGATACAATGGACAGCTAGGATGAAGCTGGATGATTTAGACTGCGCAGATGATCTGGATCTTCTATCACACACACAACAACAAATGCAGGAGAATACGACCAGTGTAGCAGCAGTCTCAACAGCAGTAGGTCTCAATATACACAAAGGGAAAAGCACGATTCTCTGATACAACACAGCATACACCAATCGAATCACACTTGATGGAGAAGCTTTGGATGATGTAAAAACCTTTACATATCTGGAGAGAATCACAGATGAACTCGGTGGATCTGATACAGATGTGAAGGCACGAATCGGTAAAGCAAGAGCAGCATATTTACAACAGGCGTAAGTAAGTAAGTATACTTAGAGCTACTAATTATGGTATGAAGTTTAGTGTTGGTTAAGAGCAATGATTAGAATCAATGAGATGAGGATGTAATAGATTTCTTGTATTTATATGTATATATATGTGAAAATACCCCATGCATGTAGTTCACGTGGCAACAGTTCCTCGTTTCCCTCTGTATATAGTCTTTTTCCTATCTCCCTCAATATTTACATAAATTGAATTTTCAGGAATTGATCTCCTACCAGGAGGTCCACTTATCGACTTAGAATACGCAAATGACACAGTCGTGTTTGGTGAAGACGCTGATAAAATGCAGTGTTTCGGTAGCACTGAGCAACAATTCCAGGATGTTTGAGAAGAGTTTCTCCCCCTCTAAATCCTAATTTTTGCTTCAAGACTGGCCTGTGTGAACATCTGAACTAAGGATCGGGAGCGAATTAGTCGAACGTGTCGACAACTTCACTTATCTTGGAAGTCTGATCAGCACTAATGGGTTGGTGTATGACGTTTGGCTTTTGCCAACTTACGTCACCTATGGCGAAGGCGAGATATCCGTCTATCAATTAAATGATGAGTATACGGTGCGGTAGTTCGTTCTGTTTTACTTTACAGATGCGAAACGCGACCATTAGGAGTGGAAGATATTCATAATTTACTAGTACCTGATCACAGATATCTTAGAAACACCGTCCACACCTGCTCGGACCACTGGCTAAGTAAAAGTGAAGTTAGACACAGGGTATTAGGGAATGATAGTAAATCAGTTGATGAGGTTGTGAATCTTCATCAACTGAGATGGTTAGGCCACTTGTTACGTATACCTGAGCACCGATTACTACGACGTGCAATGACGACTAGTATTGGAATTATAGGCCAAACCAAAACGTGGCATCAGTCCTTGAAGTCAATAACTTCAGATCTGAGACATGTTGATAAATGCAGACTACCTGGTTAGGGTCCGCATGACTATTGTAATCAATGTTTGGAGACTCTGTGCGACATGGCTCAGAATAAATCAAAATGGCGCAAGTGTATACACTCTTTGTCTGCACTTAAACCGCGAGATTAAAATTACTTTATACCTTTCTTCCTATGAACTAACTCTTCCTGTATTATATATATCCTTATATGCAATCTTTATTTTATATATTGCTACCACTGAAGTAACTACTTCCATGAATTTGGTGTCCATGTTGTTGTGCTAATGAGGTGTGGCAACTTGGGCCGATGTATATATGTGCCTGATCCTACTTTGTAGATGTCTGACTGATATGTGAACTGTCAAAGTCCATTTGGGACCATGGACTTAGTCCTTTCAATCACAACCAGTTTAGCAACGTAATAAGTTTTCTTAATGAGTGTTTTGGACTCTGTTATAAAATCATATTGTGTGACCACATTGTTCAAAATGTTCGGAAGGAAGAATCAATACATTGAGTCTCGAACGAACTACCACTGCTATTTTTCCAAACGAAATTAATAGTAGTTGAACTATTCACCAAATGTTCAATTGATAATACATACAGGAAATGATCAAAAACAAGAGCGCTTTAATGACTTCGAAATATCCGATGTGCAGGTTAGCTTAAAATAGCTACATTTATTATTAATGCCTCAAAGAATTTGTAGCTAACATTCATTATTAGTTATTCATAATAATAATGACATGGCTCAAAATCGTTTGCAATGGCACAGGTGCATCCACTCTTTGTGTTCTACCAAATTCTAATCTTCTGAATTCTTCATGTCTCTATCTTTTTTCTCTCTCCAAATTTATTTCACTGGATTATACTCCTTCAATAACATCTTCAAACCCTAATCTTTTACATTAATGCTTATAATCTTACTACTTGTACCACTATGGGATTTGAATCGACAACCGCATCTCTGTGCTAATGTGGTATGGCAACTCGAACTGATGTACGTACGTACGAAGCTCTACGTTGTGATTGACTGACTGACTGATTCATAATAGTGATATAAGATAATGGTTTCTATGATACACAAACTAAAAAATATGTATATCTGGGCTATGTCTCAAATATCAGCTAACTAAATACTGGATATTTTACTTTAAAAAACTTGGAACTAACTACTTAACTAACTAACTAATGTGTAACTCAACATGGTTCGTCTATTCTACCTATCTAAACGTTTTTCTAGAATTTCGAAATATCCTTACCATAGATCAACAAATGTTAACATTAAGCTTTAAAAATAACTAGTTATTGTTTTTCAATCACCATTACTTCTACGGAGGGCTTTACTAAGGTTTCAAACATACACACATACATACAAGCAAGTTTTTAAATACCATTATTACCAACATGAGATTAGATTTCTAGAGAATCTGAGTAGTTTATTTATTTATTTATTTAAACACATAAATATTGGTACAAGGAAGCACCAGATACAGATGCGCAACACAAATCTCATTTGATTTGTGTGAGGGCTTTGATACTGACCAGGTGCCCAGACTGAAGCAGGTGGTTTTCTTAGGAGGCCACACCCGGAACCTTTGACCTAAAGGTCTAGTCCACAAGGCAGTGGAGCATCGTAAGGAGATGCAGTCCCATGGTAGACGGTGACCAACGATTGGTTCATACGCCATTTGTTCCCTCAGGATACTGGAGCCAGTCCATGTGCACCATTGGTTTGTAATCAGGGTTTTCCAACTCCCCTAGGTGGATCCTTTGTATCCATCAACCTATTCAAAGCGCCGGACATTCGCTTTTCGTCCTTTCAATTTCGTAAACAACACCCCCGCCACGAGAAGGCAGTGAGTAGAACTTCCCTGTCAGTGGCTGTATACGCGTGGCTATGTAAGAGCATTTTGAGAGGGCGATTAGTCTCTTCCCATCTTCGGCTGTATCAGGGCATTTGGGGGCTAACATGGTGATGGAGGTGGGATCTGAGTAGTACTAAGAAGTTACTAGCTATGAAAAATAAAGAAATGTTCATATGATGCTAATTACATAACTATTTCTGACTGGATCATGCTAGTTTTGGAGTACTGTATAAAATGCTTTTTTTTATCAATGTAGATACAAGATAGGACTCGAATAAAGAAGATCTGACGAAGAAGAAGAATAAAGAGGGATAAAACTACAAAATAGTATGTGCAACTATGATAGAAATGAATGGATAACATTGTCAATATTAAACGAAGTTGTCCCAGATACTGTATTATACATTTTCCTATCAAAATAAACGTAGAGTAATGCAAATCTCTAACAGATATCAAAAAAAAAGAATTCACAACAACAAAATATACGAAACTTACCAACATGTGTGTATTCTGATAAAAATACAATGAAGAATGGAGTTAACAAATCATTTATACCTTGTACATAACCAATTCCTGGATGTCGCATAGACCAGACAAATAGAATTCGTTCAAACATCTGTACAGTGTGAAGGACAAAAAAAAAGAACTGAGACCTTAAAAGTTATTTTAGAGAATCGTACCTGAAAACTGATAAATTTAAAAATAAGTCAATAACAATAATCTGTTAATAATAATAATAATCAGTATAGAGTTGTGGAGATTGTAGAGTTTTAATTAAGATCATGAACCGATCAATGTTAGACCATCATTAAAAACTTGGAAGCACTGAACAGATGTTTCATTATAGTATGGGACTCCTAATCAATGCGCATCCAAGAACCCACGGGTGGGGATCGAATCAAGGACCTTCAGTCTCGCTCCCGAACGTTTAACCTCTAGACCATTGAGTTGGAATCTAACAGTGTTAATGTCTAACTCCAACCAATCCATCATATTGACAAACCCTTCACTCATTTCTTGCGCTGGATAACTGTCTCACATTCGACATGAATTTAACTACACTGGTTATGGATTGTCAATAAGATTTCAGGAGTTATGTCTTCAAACTAGTCACTAGTGACCACATGATTGTGATCAGTATGGATGATTCGTGGAGGCTGTAGTTACAATCACGAACTGATCTTTCAGGTCTTTGTCTACATTTTAGGTTCGAGTACCGCATGCAAGGTCATGGATGCGCACTGCTGACGAGTCCTATGCTAGGATGAAATGGCTGTACACTGCTTCTAGGTTTTCAGTGGTAGCCTAACACTGATCGACTCATCATCTCAATTGAAACCCAACAATCTCCAAAACCCTATACTGATGATTATCATGTGCTCACTAGTGACTCGCTTCGAGAGGTAATTCTCGGAGTTCTAGTGAGAAGCCGTGACCAGTGGATTTTAACCGGGTCGTATGTGAGGCAGTTACTCACTGAAGACAATGGAAAATGGTCGTGCAATGTCGTGAATAACAATAATATTGCTCTGAGTATATCAGTTAACAGTATACTCAGTTATAACTTTAAAACGTGGCCATTGGCAAGCTAAAACAATATGTGGGCTGATATTATTCAACTACCAATTCATTTAAAGGATTATCTGTTTATGGTGGAACTTAATTGTGATGGTTAGGCATAGAGTACTGGGTAGTAATGCCAACTTGGTTAATGACATTGTTAACTCACTGGATAAGATAATTGGGATACATGTTATACACATTCAGTTACTATATAAGAAGATTGAAAACGACTAGGGATAAGCCGACAAAAATATAGGATTATTCTATGAAGTAATTATCTGTTGAACTAGGTCAAGTCAAGCGCTGCAAACTTTCTGGTCAAGGTAAACAAGATAATCGTAATATGTGACCAAAAAACATGGAATGGTTCGAAATTGGTAACAGTTGTGAAAATACATTGTTCGTTATCTTCATTGAAATGTTTCAAACTCTTCATTCCCCCATGTTATCTATTCCTTTCTAATTATACTTCATATATTTGGTTTTATCTACTAACGAAATTAACTATTTTGATTTCTTTGCTTTGAGCACTACTGTTGGTTCAAAACCAGAGTTTTCCAACTACTTTAGGTGGATTCTTTAAATTTAGCAACCTCATTTAAACATTAAATGTCCAGTTTTATTGTCTTATTTTTGTGAAAGTGTTTTCTCAGCGTGAAGGTAATAAGTAGGATTTTTCGGAAACTATAAAGTTTCAGTCATGTGAAAGTATTTCTAGTGTTATAATTTCTCTTATTACGAAGCAGCTATTCCTATTGCTTAGTATTCTTGGACACCAATTCACTCGACAAGTCCCCAAATCAGAACACGGTTGAATAGGAAAGAAATTACATTCAGAATAACGACGGTAGATGGACGTAAGAAAACCATTAGTATATTTATAGCTTTCACATGAGAAGATGCTAGAGTGCTCTCCAAGTATCGACCAGCGCTGATTGGATAAGAATTAGCCAATCAGAGTGTGCCAACGCAATCGTGCACGGATCATGCTTTATTCCAATCTATGTCCCGCTAACATCCAGAGTAACGAACTTTCTCACCATCCTTCGTACGAGATATGGGGATAAACCAACGTCAATTATTTCAAGGAATTGTACTATGTATTGGTTTTAAAAATACTAACCTTCCTCTACTTTTCTCCTGTCCTAGTCAGGATAGCAATTTGGGGAGACAGTAGATAGAGATGTGTTATATACCTTTTAATCATCCCTGTAAACATCTAAAGTCCCCATCAAAACTATTTCTAAACTGCAATTTAATCATATTGGTGGCAATATAACACACAGAAAACTATATTTTTTTGTTTAAACGCTCAACAACAATATAACTTACCGCAACCATTTCAGGCCTTCGATAAAGTAATGTCATTCTGTTTAAATCTTTCTGAATTTGATGAAACATCGGTTTATGTTTAGCATTTTCACGTAAATGAAAATATTGACTAACAAAAAGTGTATATTGTTTACGTTTATCCGCTAGTACAGTGACACGTCGTTCAGGACTAGTTGGAAGATAATCCTAGAACGTAAAAATGATTTGAAAAAGAATAGAAAATACATGGTTAAAATATGAATTACGATGATAAATTTACTTCCTTCCCAATATTGATTAACACTACATCTCCGACATAACACCGTCATTCAGTGATCTAGCCAGCCAACCAACCATACATTATTGATAGTTCAAACACAACACTTTTGACTGAGAAGTCTAGTGTATACAGATGTATTCGAGTTATTTTAGCTTAAGTTCATAGTTTGGATCTACGATTCCTCATACGATTTTATTAAGTATTTGCATTATAATGTAAACGATCATCAACGAAAATGTTCAATTAAGACAAAGTGATTTCAAAACCAAAAAAGACTATTCAGTTGTACTTTGTGTCTGAAAATGCAGAAGTACACACTACTCGAACTTCGACAACATGTGTTCGCTTTGGTTTCTATTTAGAAATGTTACAGCTGTGATTCAGATTTCGAATCCGACAGAAACATGAATCTTTAGAAGGTAGTAAGATATCGATTACTGATAAATACAAACACGAGGGATGAAAAACATCCTGACAATTTTCACTACATAAATTATCTCGCATGTCCACTACTGTTATGTTTGAAGCGATTACGGGTTCCCTAATCCGAGAACGGAACGAAAACTCTGTGACCAAAACCGATATGCTAGCTATTCTCACGCGTCCCAGCCCCGCTAACTAGAGTGGGAAGTCCAAGTTCGAAGTGGGGAAAATATATTCCGCAAGCAGCCAGAAGCACAAGCAATCACATCAGGCACAAATCAAACGTATATATACAGCATAAAATTGACCTTGGAAATTGTTACAAAATAGCATACTAAGAGATACAACGAACCAATAGCGTTTAAGATCCTCCCAAGTGGGAAATACGACATGAAGGTGAAAATAAGCGCTTTTGACGCGAAAACAAGAAATTCAAATCTTTGAAATAAAATTACAAAAATAAGGCATTTACCAAGTGAGTTCTGAGGATCTAACATCTCCAACAACTACTGAGTGTATGAAGAACGGATTTAGATATTTAGCTGCAAGTCATGCCTCTTGTATCTGAGGAGGGTTACGATACAACATAGATGTTCAAAACGAAGTAGACGGAATGATATTCAAATTTGCGACACCTTAAACGAAAATCGAGTACATGAATCCCAAACCCACTACTACCCATTATTACAGATAGAAAATGCTTCACAGATATGCACAAACTTACACTTACATTATGTAGAATAAATAGAAAAGAAAATAGAATCTTATGGAGACAATAGGTGAAAAAGTTAACCCGTTAACAAATATTCATACCATCATAAAAATAAATAAACCAAAATTTCTATGTTAACAACCAAATGCTTACACATAACAATTTCCATACTGTTGGTCGAAGTTCTCCTGGAATTCCAGACCAAGACAGTTGACGCAATACAACTAGAACGAAAGAGACGATGTTTAAAAGAAAAGAACTACACAACGATCAACATTGGTCATGACTAATAGATTAGGTATACTTTAAAAGCAACCCTCTTTCTCAGAGAGTAATTTATAAAAGAAATTTTCAATCAGTAAGTCCCTGCCAGAAAATTTCGAGTGTTTTGAAAAGACGTAGTTCATCTAAAAACGGTGATATCTTTACGTTACATATTTCGAACAATCTAGTCACATATACTTGTCATGGAATTTCGTATGAAAACCAATAAAAGTCAATTTAATAAAGGTTCAATAAATATAAGTGGTCTTGAGTGCTGTTAGAGGTATGAGGGCGGTTATCACTGCTCGGTTGCCCACACCGTGGAAGGGTTCTTCTAAAGGTACATGAAAAGGAAATCGGGTTAGAAGTGGTCTTAATGACCTGAGAGCGTGACCGCAGTGCCCAAGGGACAACTACTTGAGGTCGGTCACACACGACTTTTTGTGGGTGATTTTTCTGTTAGCTCCGTACTTGTTGGGACTTTACCGCCGGAGACGGGAATCCGTGGGATAACACGAGGTGTGCATTTTTAGGGTCGACGTTTTCTAACCCCACCCCTCCTTGTGGGAAGGCAGCATCGCTGTTATGCTGGTTGTCTGAAGGAAACAATTTACTACGGTCACACCTCTGTACAGTCAGCAGTACGACTTCACCTTCGGGCCTTGGGATTGCTGCTTTTAGTCTTACTGCTCTTCAACCGACCTGTCTGGCGTGGTAGGACCTTGAGGAACGATTGTTCCAGCCAGTATAGCTCGATTGGTTCATCACGATAGGCAAGCCCGACCACCACGTTAAGGTAGCAGCAACAGTCGGGTGTTCATCTTGTTGTGCTAACGAGGTATGGCAACTTGGACCGATGCATAAATGTGCCTGGTCCCACGTTGTAGCTGACTGACTGACTCAATAAATATAAAGCGATAAGTGAAAGTTTTTCTTTCCTTTACCAAAAAAGCGAAAATAAAGTAATGAAAAAAAGAAGGTTGAAAGAAAAATCTGAGTCTGTACAAATTATCAAATGCGAGATATGCTTAAGAATACAGGTTATTGACTAGGTTAACTTTAACAATCTGTTCGTCAAAGGTTTATTTATTTATTTAAACACATATATATTGGTACAAAAGGGCACCAGGTACATATGCGCCACACTATTTGTGTGTGTGGGCTGTGATACTGCCCGGGTGCCCAAACCGAAGCAGGTGGTTTTCTTAGGGGGCCACACCCCGAGCCTTTGACCAAAAGGTCTGATCCACAAAGCAATGGAGCATCGTGAGGAGATGCAGTCCCATGGTAGCCGTTGACCAATGACAGGTTCGTCCGCCATTCGTTCCATCAGGATACTGGAGCCCATGTGCACGATTGGTTTGGAATCAGGGTTTTCCAACTCCCCTAGGTGGACCCTCCGTGTCCACCAACCCGGTTAAAGCGCCGGACATTCGCTTTTCGTCCTCTCACTTTCGTAAACAACACCCCCGCCACGAGAAGGCAGTGAGTAGGACTTCCCTGGCAGAGGCTATATATTCGCTGGCCATGTGCGAGCATTTCGAGAGGGAGAGTAGACTCTCCCCACTCTCGGCCGTACCAGGGCATTTGGGGGCAACGTCAAAGGTGCCTCTAAAAGAACTTATCCACAGTATAGGCAACCGGAGAATGATAACCGTTCTCATATCTCTAACAGCACTCATATTCGTAAATAAAGAGTTAATACCCATGCCATTAAGAAGATCAGTAAGTTCAAACGTATCTTTTAACGAAAACTTATATAATTTGTTGTGCGATAGGTATAGCAGTTTTGTCAACTAATTTACGATTTCAAGTGCAGGTGAACTGCACATAGATAATATTGATCTTTAGAAACTACTGGATTTGTGAACTTTAGATAATCCGTACAAATTTGACAGTTTAAATCCCATAGGATTTAGAATATTAAGTTCCTCTTTGGTATTAATATTCATGTTCAAAAGTGTTTTTCACTAGATTGCAGTTTACTCTGGTTTACAATTTCCTAAAATCACTTGACCGAGGACTACCACGAACTTCTTTTCCTTATAGTCACATTTATTCACAACACCTAAATCTTTATCGGACTTGAAAACACAATATTTAATCTACTCTGGACGTCTTTTAAGACATTAAAACATTTAGCCATTAGGATATTTTTGTCCTTTTTGACGAATATGAAATTGATGAGCAATATCAACCAATTTCATATTCAGATAACCCCGATTGGTTGACAGAATAGCAAAACTATACTCATCGATTGCACAACACAATCAAAACAGATCATACGATTTGCCTTAAAACAGCTTTTAACTCTTTGTTAAGAATTTGTCAAGGACGCATTCTTCAGTTTGTAGAATGCCTCAGTTATAAGAAAACTCAAACTTCCTCTATGTGTCCAGAAGCAGTTTGCTTTAATATTGAATCTGTCCTAGTAATCGTTAATTCGTTGTAGGGTTTAGGATAATGTGACAATCTATTATTTCCACAATATATATATATATATATATTGGTTTTTTCTCCTTTATTTCCAATTATCGCTTTATATTTATTGAACCTATATTTAATTGACTTTTATTGGTTTTCATACGAAATGCCGTGACGAGTATATGTGGCTAGATTGTTCGAAATATGTAACGTAAAGATATCACCGCTTTTAGATTAACTACGTCTTCTCAATACATTGTTGAAAATAGCAACCGGCGGGGTCAAGGACGTGCACTCACCTTGGGTAATGAGCAAATAGAAGTAATCGAGAAGTTCGTGTAACTGGGTAGCTGTGTAAATGCTAGTAGTGGTGTGAGTGATGAGATCAACGCACGTATAATGAAAGCCAGAGCGGCTTATGCCAATCCGGATCATCTTTCGTGTCTTCGTGGTATTAGTCTGGCTGTAAAAAGTCGGATTTGCAACATGTCGTTGAGAGCAGTTTTGCTCCATGCTTGTGAAACCTGGACTCTCTGAGTTGAGGATGTTAGACGACTCTCTGTTATTGATCATCGTTGTCTCCAAAAGATTGCTGACATCTAGTAGCGACATCATTTTAGTAATGCAGAGGTTCAGCATCGTGTGTTCGGGCACAGAGACGATAATTCAATTAGTATCACTATCTTGAAACACCAACTTCAGTGGCTTGGACATGTCCTACGAATGTCGTTCCAGAGAATCCCACGTCATGCATTATTTGCCGACGTTGGGACCGGTTGGTAAAGGCGGAGAGGTGGTCAGTGTATGACATGGTGTCGTAGTATGAAAGAAAGCTGTACAGAAATGGCTTCTGTTGATCCTTCATGACTCCCTGGTCGGGGATCCTAGAGATAGTGCAATACAATGGCTTGAGACGTTATCAGACATGCCTCAGAATAGAAGTTAGTGGCGGTCCTGATGTAGCTTTCTTTTACTTCCGACATAAAAATGAACGTAAATTCTTTAACTGAAAGAACTCTTTCAGGTTTTAGTTTTGTTAACTGAACTGTTTCTCTCATTATTATTATTATTAATATTATTATTATTATTTCACACTAATACACTAATTTCTGTTCGTTGTTGTTCTTCTTTTATCATACGCACTTTACATTCTCTATCTCTTCACAACCTCATAGTTATTGTGTGACACATATGTATTTGGTTCCCCCTTGTACCAATGCTTATACGTTCAAGTGAATAGATAAAAATAAAGCGTAGAAAAAATGACCACTCAGATGGCTAGTTCAGAAGACAGTTAATTAACAGTTACAATTGAGCAAGAGCTATTTAGTGAATGGCATGCTTTTTTTATACCGTTTAATGGAATGTCGCTACAGGAGATCTCGATTAACGGAACTTAGTGATACCTCAGGGATAAAGAACACTAACACAAAGACATCAGTGTGCATCAGAACATAACGACGGTTAAATATTTGGTCAATAAATCCAAAGCCACGAAAATGTATATGATTTGAAAGCAGCAATTTTAAGTAGTATACATAGATTTAAAATAGTTGGATCGGATGACAAATTCGATGACAACTGGCGACTACAAACAAGAAACATTTCAAAAGGAATGAAGTGATACGTGATTCTAGGGTAAAGACTAACCGCAGAGAGTACAGAGAGTATAGAAATAAAAATGTTCAAACACAAAAAGAAAAGAAACGAAACATTATGGAATACAAAATGAGTTTTCGAACTGTATTTTTAAAGCAAGTTATACCTAATTCTCATCTGTAGGCAACGTTTTTCCGTTTGGGTAGTGAAACTACTCAGTCTCCTAAATTCAATTTTATTACGAGATAACTTTTATGTTTTTAACCTAATGGCTCAAACCACAAGTCTACGGAACAAATAGAAAATATGTATTCCTTTGACAGGTGGTGATCATAGTAAATTCATATCGCATTTGTTTCTTCAGGATCCTAAATCTAAAAGTAGTTAAGAATTAAATCTTCTTAAACCCTCTTACACATCCAGTAGTTCAGTTTTACGGTTAGATGTTTGCTTCCACACTTTTAATTTAGTGAGAATATAATCAATCCGTCTAAGAGATCAGTAAAACCAAAGTCCTAAAACAGTAAATTTATGGGACAATTTAGAGAGAAAGAAACGAATTTCCAAACTTCTCTACGCACGTGCTCATGGTAACTAACGTAATATCAACGTGTAAAGTGAGAGATTTTCATATTCTCAGAAGCTTGTGTCATTTATTTTGGTGTTTATAAAAGGTCGAAAATGCTTTTTTTGTTACAAAGCTTCAAAGTTAAAACAAACACAAAGCTTTACAAAGAACTAAAGCAATGTCACATACCTAAATCTGTTATACTTGAGTTGATACACGTATTGAAACGTTGGGTCCGACCTTGATCTAACAGCTTTCGATGAGCAACAGGAAAATCATCAGGACTTGCTCTCAATCTCACACCCATACCAGGAGCATGTTTCGGGGGTTTGTCATATGGCAGTACGAGTGAATTTTTAACATCCAGAGATTCAATCTGAAAACAAGAGAAAGAATAGATTGATAAAGTATGTAAGATATTAGGGACAAAGGTAACAGTTTTAAGTGAATGCCAGGCACTGGCAATTACATAATACCCATATATATTTCGGCGAAATTATTGTACGAGTAAAATACAGTCCTCATAAAACATATCATAGCAAATCGAAAAATACCTGGCTTGGGGCTAGACGCAATGCTGAACAAACCTAATGCACACGTTCGCCAAGTAAATAAACACTGTCAATTTCTGTAATATGACTAATTTATTTATTTAAACACAAACATTAGTACAAAGAAGCACCAAATATATATTCACCACACAAATAATCTGATTTGAGGGCTAGGATACTGCTGCATTACATTTGGAATGAACGTGACGATGTGAAGACACATTAAAACCTGGTATAATTATGTAGCAATTGAAGTTGCTGCACTTTATAACAAAGAAAAAAGAAGTAATTGTTGGTTTTCAATTATTAGTTTCAAGAGCCACCAAATGCCCTGGTACGGTTGAGGGTGAAGAGACTCAACTGTCCCTCTCGAAATGCCCCCCACAAAGCCACACGTATATATCCACTGACAAGAAAGTCCTACTCACTGCCTTATCACGGTGTTGTTTAAGGAAATGAGAGGACGAAAAGCGAATGTCCAATGCTTTAACCAGGTTGGTGGACACGGAGGGTGCACATGAACTACAGGGTCCTGAGGGGACAGATGGCGTATGAACCCATTATTGGTCACCTGCTACCATGGGACTGCATCTCCTAACGTTGTTTCACTGCCTTTCAGATAAGACCTCCAGGTCAAAGGCCGGGGAGTGACCCCCAAAGAAAACCACCTGCTTCAGTTTGGGTGCTTGGTCAGTATTTCAGCCCTCATACAAATCGAATGATGAAGTGTGGCGCGAATATATTTAGTATGTCCTTGTACCAATGTTTGTGTTTAAATAAATAATTTATGACACAGAACGGCTTGGTACAACACAGCACCAAGTAATGTGCCTAGAAACGCAAGTCAATAATATTGTAAAGAACTAAGAGTGAAGAGCATAAAAGCAATGAACAAAACGACAGAGAAAAATAATAGCATATATTAACCTATACAAGATGAGTAAAACCATGACTCTGATTTCATCTCAACAGAAGACAAACTTTAGTGTGCTTTAAAAAAGGGAGTGGTCTCAAAACTTGTTGAGTTAGCTTTGCTTTTATGTGTTTATAGCATCAAAAGAATACTTGGTCGATTCTAATCTGAATTATTTCAGTTAAATTTTAGATATTCAAATTCATTTTGTGGTACTCTGTTTTTGGTTGATTCTTGCACCTGATGGGATCTTATGTATTTTTGTCGATTTTTTTCTTTTAGTCTGCTAGATATTACACTATCATATCAGTCTCTGGTTTTTGTATATACATAGGGTAAATTTTATGTGGATTTCTTGCAATGGTCGGCTAGTCTCATAAATGTGGACGGTCTAATTGTTTTTCCCGTTAAAGGAATAGTGTGATGAGTGTAACAAGTGGTTCCACGAAATGTATACCCGTTTGAATCCCACCTCATACAAAAGATGCTTGGAGTCTAACTTCTTATTGGTCTTGCGTATTTCCCTGTTCGAGTAGGACATTACTGACCAAGGAGGCGATGGGTTTTTGTCAATGGCCAACAAGAAAGTTGATGGTGGCTGCACAGGCAGCATGGGTACTAACAGGGAAAAATGCGTCAGTGTAGTAAATGCTATTACAAGGCGAACCAAGCCAGTGGACTGTAAAACATAGAAAAGGAAAATCTTCTTTGAAACAAAACAAATAGTGAAATACCACTGGATATTGGTGGTTGATTCATTCAAAGCGAGATTGGATTTTTACGGTCCTACAAATTGAGAATATTGATATGCGTTGCTCGATCTCCTACTCTTACTAATAAAGACTGAAGAGACATCTTATATATAATATATGTATGATAGAAAACTACAGTGGGACAACCACCAGTTCTTATTATCAACCAATTGGTACACTAACAAGTACTGAGCTTTAGGGTCTGAAACCCCAACCTAGGGGTGATGATGGACCGACAGTTTTCAATACAACTATGCGTTATTCCACAGTGCTATATAACAGATTTAGTCCCTCTCAATTTTCTACCCAGGACCATAGTCGACGAACATTACTCGACAGAAAACCAGCCAAAACATGCATTAAACATGATCAAACCACCAAAGATTATATATTCACTATGTATAAATACTGTTTATGAACGACCGTTAGGGCATAAAGATAATTGAACACGGACGCTAAATGTTCCCAACTCATAAAACCAGGTTTTGCAAAAAAAGAACCAGTTGTTTGCACTAATACATAGTGAACTTGACCTTTTGCACCTGCAATAGATTTACGACAACGCAGGAGGTGTTCCCAGGAAGCATCAATCTCTGGCCTTTGCGACTCAGCAAAACATCAGAAAGTAGGAGGCTTAGTGGACAAAGGAATATATATTTATATATTTGTGACATAATGAAGCTTTAAAAGTTCAAATTTTCCATAAAACAACCCTAATTAATGAATTACTGTCTCCCCACAAACCTATTCATAGACTGGCTCGATTTGGTTTTTAGTATTATCGAGCGTACTTAGAGGTTCACAAGTAAATTAGAACCAAATTCATGGTTTACATCTTAAACACAATTAAATGAAACAACATCAAGACTACTTTTTTCGCTTTAATTGAATCTCACGAGAGCGGGATCGTGGATGCGCACTGCTGAGGAGTCCCATAATAGGACGAAACGGCCGTCCAGTGCTTCCAGGTTTTCGATGGTGGTCTAGCTTCAATTGACTCATGATTTCAACTTTGAAAAATACTGAAATCTCCACAAATTCCCTTCTGAATTTATTTCAGTTAAAGTAATCGCCAAGAGTATGCTTTTTTCTAAAGTAATTTATCATCTGTACGATTTGAATAAGGAAACAAAAACGGAAGTGGTACCTTTTTCTCCGTTGAGTACATCTTTTAGTATCTGTTGTGTTCCGATAAGAATAGTGAATGGTAACTTAGGGATCTATTTATGAACCAATGCTGTGCATATATTTCTTATCGTATAAACTATTCATATTCATGTCCCCCTGATTATGAGCTCTATTTTGAACTATAAACTATTGTTATATGATTTACCATTTCTGAATTATGCCCTATCTATTATTTACTATCTCTCCTATTCACAGACACATTTGGCTGAATCTTGTACAAATGTTGTTTCTTATTTTATGGTACGATGTGGTCAGTTTGATTGGTATATAAACTCAGTATGTTTGAAATATAATGATTCATACCCGCAGAGGAATGCAATGTGACAACTGCAACAAGTGGTATCAAAACACGTGCACCGGACACACACCAGCTGCATATAAAAGGTGCTGCAAGCCACTATCACGTTGGCTGTGCAAGGCATGCAGCTCTACAAAGTTTCTGCTAATTCGTGAGGCGATTGAGCTGCCGAATATAGCTAGAAAGATGCTCTCAGATAAACAGCCAGCAGCACATGAGTAGGTTTTAGTTTTCGGGAAAGTAGCGAGCGTTATCATGAGCCCGGATTTGGGTTTGGATGAGACTACCAAAGTGGATCCCAATAGCGTAGCGGATAACAAACACACCGTTGTAGGCACGGTTACAAGAAAAAAGAAAACGCACGCTGAGAAGAAACAAATCATAGGCAGCACTAAGGTACGTGAGTCTACGGTTTCAGTTCCAGATTAATATATCAACTCCAAACATAATATGGGGAGCAAAGCCTCAGCGGTGTGAATGGTGTGGTCAAGAGACATAAGGTCAATGATTGGCCCTACAGTTATACCCAAAAGAATAAAAGTAAGGAAACAGAGTGAGACCTTCGCGCCTGACGCCAAATAGGACTGCAGAGATGAGACTTTAGGAAACAAAACTCCATAGCTTGTCATAACGGACCCCGCTGACAGGTTAGTTATTTCTCACAAGTAAAAAGAATCTTCCGAAAAGCCACTCTGGGTGATAAGAGGAAGTTCTTTAAAGAATTAGTGGTGGGCCATACAAATGCTACCAGCCTACAAAATAAAATGGCGTGGCTAAAAACAGTGATGGACACAGAAAACCCTGATATCATTGCCATCTCAAAAGCATGGTTAACATCAGCAGTGTATGATAGTGAAGTTCGACTGCTTGGTTTTTTTTTACCTAGTATGGCTAATAGATTAAGCCATAGGGGTGAAGGTGTTATCCTGTATACGAAAAATATCTTAACCATACGAACTGCAGAGACAGTGGCACACGACTCAGGGACATGTGAACTGGTACACTGCAGGCCGAAATATGAACAGCGAGATATTTAGTTGTAGTATACCACAGTCCAGAATGTTTAGTGGATGACTTCCTCCTAAGTCTAGGTGTAATAGGGTGAAAAGTCTTATAGTAGGCGACTTTAATGTACCGTATATAAACTGGGTAAATTTAGAAGTAGGGTCATCAACAACATCAATTGATTGTAACTTTTTAGAAACCACAATCGCTCTAGCTTTATTCCAGCATATTAGAGATCCCACCAGATATGATCTACAAAACTCCTCGTCTCTATTGGATCTATTTTATTATTTATTTGATTTAAACATAAATATTGGTACAAAGGGGCACCAAATACATATACGCCACACAAATCTCATTTGATTTGTATGAAGTATGTGATACTGCCCGGGTGCCCAAAGCGAAACAGGTGGTTTTCTTAGGGGGCAACACTCGGAGCCTTTGATCTAAAGATCTGATCCACAAGGCAGTGGAGCATCGTAAGGAGATGCAGTCCCATGATAGCCGGTGACCAGCGATTGGTTCATACGCCATTCGTTCCATCAGGATACTGGAGCCCATGTGCACCATTGGTTTAGAATCAGGGTTTTCCAACTCCCCTAGGTGGACTTTCCGTGTCCACCAACCCGGTTAAAGCGCCGGACATTCACTTTTCGTCCTCTTAATTTCGTAAACAACACCACCGCTACGAGAAGGCAATGAGTAGGACTTCCCTGGCAGAGGCTATATACGCGTGGCCATGTGAGAGCATTTCGAGAGGGAGAACGGACTCTCCCCAGTCTCGGCCGTACCAGGGAATTTGGGGGCCTAATTTTCATACATGGTGATGATGTCAGTCAAATACCTTTTCTCCCACCTTTGTGGAGAAGTGGTCATGCAGTCATCTTTAAATTCATGGATGAGATGTCCTGTCAAAGTTGCGCCGGCTCGTCCTAACATATAGAAGGAAGACATGAAGGCGACCAACTCTGCAGCATCGGCTGAAAACTGGGAGTTTGATTCCGAGTCATCAGTAGAAGAGGTATCGACACATTTCAGGCAGTTATACAATCGCGTAACTCAACCATATATACCCTGGACAGTCCCAAAGAAGAAGAAACATGGTCATCCCTAGATAAGTCGGGATATTCGACGTTTATTAAGACAAAGGAAATGTTAGCATATCGCCATCAGCCTTGGCACAGTAAGTACTACAGAAAGTTATAGGTCGGTAAGAAACAAGTGTATAATTAAAATTCGGGAACCTCAGAGGAAATATGAAATGCAGTTAGCACAATCTGCACTCAAGCAACCTAAGAGACCATTCTCGTACATAAATTACAAAACAAGGATGCATCATTGGATTCCCAACCTGATTGAGGGAGTAGATCCCAATTAATAGAGGACGATCAAGGAAAAGCAGAGGCTATGGCAAACTATTTTGGGACAGTTTTCACTCGGGAACCTCATCTAGACGGAGAACTAAACCCAAACACAAAGTCAACAAACCGTCTGCTCACTGTGGACTTTGATCAAGACGATGTACTAAAGGCTCTTGGCACTACAGACACGGAAAAGTCAACAGGGCCGGATGAACTACATCCTGAGATATATTGCACAACATATTGCAGCCCCACTGACTGTGATATTCAATATGTCATTTGACCAAGGTGTGTTACCCACGGACTGGAAAAATGCAATCGTCAATCCCATACATAAAACAGGATCGAGACAACTTCCATCAAACTACAGACCTGTCAGCCTCACCAGTGTTGTAGTCAAAATACTGGAAAGGATAGTCAAAAGGACTATAATGACATTCGTGGAAGCCAACAACTTGCTAAACAGCGAACAGTATGGTTTCAGAAAAGGATTATCTTGCACAAAAAACCTCCTTGTAGCAAGAGAGTGATAGATAGAGGCCCTAGATGATGGAAAACCAGAGGATGTTGTCTACATAAACTTCAGCAAAGCATTTGATACGGTGCCAACAAATAAACTACTCTTAAGGCTGGAAAGTCTAGGTATTGTCGGACCTCTAAAATGGCTTAAGGACTTCCTGCTAGGTAGCAGACAGAAAGTAAGAATAAATTCCAAGTGCTCCTCCTGGAAACCAGCACTTAATGGGGTGCCGCAAGGCTCTGTCCTAGGTCATTTACTTTTTATACTGTATGTAAACGAACCCCCCAAGTATGGTTGAGTCCCCAATGTTACTAAACGCTGAGGAAGTAAAAATCTAACGAGAAGTAACGGGAGACGCAGGTGCATATGCACTTTAGACAGAATTAGATATTCCGATCACCTAGTCTAAAAAGTGGATGATTCGTTTCAATGCGGAGAAATGTGTCTACAAACACATTGGGGATGCATATATAAAATAGGTACAGCATAGGGGAAGTGCCTGTACGTCATCCGGTCTCACAAGGATTTTGGAGTGACAATGAGACATGATCCTAAGACCACGGTCCACTGCTGCAAGGTTGTAGCTAAGAGGTTTAGAACCCTCTGTGCTTTAAGACGGACATTCACCAAGTTAGATACTACCATGTTCACTACAGTATACACAACCTTGACCAGAACTAAGCTTGAGAACTGCGTTCAGGCTGTAAGCCAGTTCGAAAGGTGACTCTGATATCTTGGAAAACGTACAGAAGGCAGCTACCCATGCAATTCCATAGAGTAAAGCAGGAGAATAGAAAAGTCAGAAAACTAACAAAATACCGTGGCATACATGTTTTCAGTTATCAATTCTTGGGACCTGTTACCTGAAGCAGAGGTGTCCGCACTTTAAGCTGACTCATTCAAGAAACTAGACACTCATAGAAGTATACTAAAAAAGGAATAACATAGGCCGCAGGCCTTTTGTTCTGACTGCACAAATCAGAATCGGAACCAGTAGTTTAAATTCAGCTAAAAAAAAATACCTGCGTACGAATATCATGAACAAACAGCACCAACTTGGTTCCCCGCTAGGTACGACTTATAGGTGTCTCGGAACTATAGATGGAGAAGATGCCTTCATACAGAGATCCAGAAATTACGTTATAAAATATAGAAAGCAATCAATTATATGGGTAATATGGGAGACTATATAACAACTACAACTGCAGTTTACGTAAAAAATAATCGGTAAAAAACATTAAAAATGGAAGTGCATAAAAAAGGGAAGAAACACGTCACTCTGGTATATGTACAAATATATCGTTATTTGACACCACATGGATCTCTCAAAGTATAAGGCCAAAATCATAAAAAGTAGCATTTTCTCAGCCTTACATTTCTGTCTCCGTCATCCTGCCCTTTAGCGATAGCCGACTCTTGTCTGTGCATATCCAGAACCTTTTGTGCTGTCTTTTGTACAACTAACACAAATAACAAATCAATTGACAAACAACCTTTGGGTGATATTATGTTCAGATATTCACGATCATCTGCATCCCACACATCTTGACTATTGATTTGAAACAAAGCGAATCCTTTTGACCCTTTTCCAGCCATGAAAATTAATAATCAATGACAAATAAAACGCGTTAAATTATACGAACTCCGGGGTAGCGCCATCGAACAATGTAGCGCCATTTTCTGTATACGTTCGCTGTTAGTTCAGCTCCTAAATGAAAATTAAATGTTTTCTATTTTTTCAGCTTTGCAATGAAGGCATAATCTCTGTGTACATTTGACGTCTTTTTAATTGATTAGAGACATGGTTAGTAAAATTTCTGTTACAAGACGTGTTATTTTGAAATGAGTGTAACGGAAACTCAGAAATTCATAACACTTTTGTCCGTACCAGCTTTATGATCTAAATATTTCAAACCTGGTCAATGCGGACGCCAGAAATGAAGGAATTCGAAGAAAGACTTCAAAAGTATTCGATGTTTCGGAAGCTTTTGATCGAAGCTTACTAGTTGTTGAGAGGGGCGCATAGCTCGGAATAGCCAAGAGTGATCTAGTGGGGATGCTAGAATGTGTTCAGCAAAACTAATGAGGTAAACATTAATTTCGAAGAACTACAAGACTAATTATATTAGGGATGCGTTTACCACCACAGAGAAACCACCATTCAGCATACCATCATCCTATAGTAAATTGCCAGTTGTGTTATAATCTCCACGATTATTCTAGAGGCTTAATAAGAGGCTTAGATATAATACCATCTCCCTGGTGTGACAGATGAAATAGGCCGAAAAGTTATAATCCATCTTCAGAAGGCAGGCCAGATACTTCTTTCACCTATTTGGTCTCTCTTCTTTGGGCCTAATCTAGCATATCTGATTCTTACCTAAAGCAAGGACACACCCCGAATGAGTCCTGACAAACATCAAGTACAATGTGTGAATGATGGGAGAGCTTGTGAAAGACGGCAACCTTACAGTCACCCAGGGCTAAAAGGTTACTAATAATTATGATTTCTAAATCTCTATAAACAATTACTTTGAGCACTATGATTACATTTACTTACCGATCCCCCGTACTAAGCCAATGTAGTCAAATTTTCATGTAGTCAAACTGTAACAACTTAGGTTAGATGGTTGAGAGTCGGCCAAAACCATGTGACTAATGTCGAAACATTTTAGCTCAAGTATGCATCTAAATCTTTATTTTGTGTAGGCACGATATTTCCTAATGTTTTACATTAAGTGTTGAAAACTATGGATGTTTGAAAATAAAACCTTGTGCTCCAACTGTTTTGTTCCACTATCTGAATAAAGACTAATTAAGCCACTAGTTTGGTTTCTTCTGTAGATAAAATGAGGTATATGTATATCAGCATGACAGGACCTTATCACTCTTATATCTACCTAGGTGTTTTAATGTCACAACTCCTGCCTCTCTTTTAGAGTTAATGCCGGTCTCAAACCGGGGTAAAGGAGAAGGGTTCGATGTGCAGTCAGTAAACCCATCCCGTAGAAAAGCATCTTGCAAAAAAACGCCAACCAGATGTTCTGGGGAGCGGTTTACGCTCTTCCACGAGGGGTAACAGGCGTAAGTAAGTAAATACTTTTAATGTCATCAGCATCGATATGACGGGTGATTCTGAAGTATTTTTCTCTCATTGGTATATTACAATAATGCGTTAGAAGTATGATGATGCTATTCACGTCATATCAGGTCCAGGATTAGAGACCCTGAATAGAGTACCAGAGTGTAGACTAGATAATACTGCATTCATTCTCAGTGAGTGCGGGGTAGAAATCAGTGAGAGGAAAGGAAGCCACATATTTAATGATCAATGGGCTAAGTACATGTCTGTCCACGCCCAATGACTAATCATACTTTACTTTCATTACCACATATCAAGCACGTAATAGACAAATGTGAGACTTTTAATAAATCATTAAGAGAACGTGAATTTGGGAAACCCTGATTTTTACCCTTCAAAAGCTTGATCCTCATAAATTTCGTTAACGCAAATGTCTCATTCACGTCTACTAGTTGCCTTTTATCACTAAAACGTTTAATGATACAATCTCTACCCCTACAACTGATTTCGAAACCTCCTGATTTTAATGTGAGATCTAGGAAAGACAACTAAACAAAGGCTTTACTAGAAAACTTAAGTCCATCAGAATGGTTTGTCTTGCTGAGGTACAATCTTCTCTTTATCAAATGCGGAAGATCTTTCCAAGAGCTATGTTATTCCCTCTCTAAACATCATTCCCTGACATATGACATAAAATAGCTACCTGTATGATCTTTTTGTTGGTTAGGTCATACTGGTACGTAAGCTAAGTGAGGGATAGTTAGGGACCGAATATTGACCCGTAACAGACAAAAGTGATAGGTCCATGGCTAGCCGGTAACCTGCAATGTGATCATAAACGCTATATTTAGAAGTTAAAATTCGTTTTTCCATATTTTATGTAAGCATTACATTACCCATTTTCCTTCATCGAATGATGACACTATTATGTGCTTAAACAGTTTAATCCCGAGCTTCGATTTGTTTCCGTATTATGCAGTAAAGCCTCTTTGTTTATGTGCCTAACGAAACGCTGAATATTAAAATAACAAGTCATCCGTTTTCTAGACTGGCTAATTATTGCTTCCTTCCAATTTTGAGGATTGACTGGTCAGAACCAATACCACTTCAAGTTTATTAATATGAATGATATTCAGTACAGATGTCAAAACCTCAATAACGGGTACACAAACGGTGACTTCACAAGTCCTGTTTTCTTGGGACCTACGAGCAAAGAGCCATGCATGATTTTTTATTCAGGAACCCACTCACTTCAACATTTACTCTAACCACTTCTTAGGAAGGCGCACCCCAACGGTTTTAAAGTAAAGTTTGAGCCATTGACCAGCAAAGTTTCAGTTATAGTTAGGATAGGTGAATTTATGCCGTTCAATAGCACTTTCAGTTGGCGAAATCTATTCCATGAAAAGTGAGATGCATAAGTCTCGATCCTTATGTCACTTCATACTTCTCACTGGTGACCTGGCTGATCCTTCAAGCTCTCAAACGTTCATTTAAGCAGATGGTTTTATGACATGGTGGAAGATACTTAGTCCAAACCACATCTCTACTCTTCCAGAAGATTTACGTAAAGTCCTTGACAAAAATATCAAAAATCTCATGCAACCTAATAAATGCAGAGTCTTAATGGTGAGAAGCAATCATGCTCTTGGAAGATTTCAGTATCACACATTCTGCCAACAAAAATTACATGGGTCTCTTCCCATGAGATATTTTAGTTGTCTGTGACCATAGATATTCTGCAACCAATAAGATACTCACACCAGGGGTTCCCTTATAGGGCACCTAATATCATTAATCTACATTTATTTTAAAAGGCTTCAAGTGTTTACTTGAAATCTCGTCTAGCAATACCTCTCACATTATGTCTTCTTACCTGAAAAATGATGTCATCCACTAGGGACGTGTTCAAAGAAAAACAATTTGAAAGGTACTCGCACTAAGAAAGATCATATTTAACTCGTCTGAAAGCTCTTAACTCACAACCAGCGTAGTATACAGAGATCAGAGAGGATATGATCTTGACTTGTTATATTGATTGTGAATTTTTTCACCGAAATAAACCACTGATAGGTTTGAGTCCTAAGTCAACATTAGAAGAATATCAACTGATGACAGAATACGGGGAAGCTGATACGTAATTTCATGCAAACGTTTGGCAGTTCAATTCAGTAAGTTATGGGACTCCCTACGAAAAGATATAGTTTGGGCATATTCTGCCGAGCTTCCTAGCAGAAGGCTCAATGATTTCATTAGTTCTGCAGAAATTGAAGGATATCACTTCACGTTTTACACTCTCTTGCCTATTAGGTATACCTTATTCCATGCCAAGGAGCGTCGACGATCCCTTTCTACCAGAAAGCCTGTTAAGCGGTTGCTTCTACTTTGTCTACATTATTTTTCTCGCTTTTTGAGAATGGGTAGTGATTTCCTACTTGTGAAATAAATTTACTTTTGTATACATATATTTATATTGCATACGGAGCATACTTGGTATATTTTAACTATGATTATTCAGTTAACAATTGAAATGTCCCCCAGATTATTTCTTCCCTGAGGAGAGGAAAATGCAATGTGATGAGCGAAGCAAGTGGTATGTTAGATATATTAGAACGGGCCCAACTGCGAAGGACAAAAGTGGAAAGAGGTCTCTCCATTCCGTCTTATGAAGACAGTCTGTGACACCTCAACTTATTTCCATTATCTTACCGAAGGTTACGAGGTGACTTAATACTGATTGGCCGTATAATGAAAGATGATTTTGGTGTCCATATATCTTATTCCTTACTTCCGTCTGTCATTATAGGTCATTATGAGACGATTCAAAAACCGGGACCAAATCTACTTCAGGAGTTTTGTGTCCCACATCAGGTAGTGAATTACTGGAATTATCTAATCGAAGACATAATATCTGCAACTTCTCTTGATATATTAAGATTGAGGTCTGATCTTCATAGAACTACAGATTGCGAGTATAGATAATGATTGTCTGGCCTTCTCTCCATACTATTGAAGATCGAAGTCCGAACTATTTGAACTCCCTGATCACTTCTATTATTATTTGATTTGTTTTTGCTCTTCAGTCTTTAGAAGTCACCTAAAAGTGTTACTGCTCTCTGCAACTGAGAAAGTTTTCTTCCACCCAGACTAAGATTTAAAGGAACAAATTGATTGCATCATTTACCTTGACTTCTCAAAAGCCTTTAATAGGGTCAATCACATGTCTTATAAATAAAATCAAACGATTGGATATCGAACCACCTCTAATTGACTAGATCACTTTATATCTAAAAAGTCAACACTTTAAGGTCAGGGTTAACTTCACTTCCTCTCGGGCTATGGAATGTCCTAGTGGGGTCCCCCAGGGTTCAGTACTGGGACCTCTTCTTTTCTTGATTTATATAAATGCTCTCCAGCAGCAGGTATGGTCAGATTTGTTAATTTTGCCGAGGATGTGAATAGTTGGAGAGAGATAAGTACCCAAGAGGATATACTGGCACTTCAGGAGGGAGTTATTCGACTTCAAATTTAGACAAATGACAACGGACTTACATTTGACGCTTCGAGGTGTAAAGTAGTCCATCTGAGACTACAGTTAAAACTTAGTTAACTCCTTTCTACAGTATCTTAAGTTGAAAAAGATTAAAGAATGCTGATAGCCTACGATTTGAAGTCATACTCTGACTGTGACTAAAATGCCTTTCGAGCAAACATCGCACTGGTAACATTGGAGCGCATTTTCAGCCAGGTCCACATAATCTTCCACAGTTTTATTCCTCCCCACTTAAAGTACGGAAATATATTATTTCCTCCTCTACTCCAAAAGAGTAAAGACACTTCGGAACGTATACAACGGCGAGTCACGAAATTAGTTCGACGACACAAATTCAAGCCTTATGAAGAGCTCATCCAATTACTGAACGTTTATCCATTTGAATACAGGCGTCTTAGAGGTGACATTCTAATGATCTACAGCATCCTGAACACTTTTGGATATCAACTTAAACACCTACTTAGGCTTCGTTCCAACACAAACCTTAAGAGTAACACCGAGAAACTGGAGACACAACACCGCAGAATGGACTGTAGACACAACTTCTACCCCTTAATAGTAGTCAAAAGCTAGAATTCGCGGACGGCTGAGCTAGTTCAAAAGACTTCCGAGGAGTCTTTCAAGAGGCAACTTGACCTATTCTTAAGGACTGAGGATAGTATCTTACTATGACTTACCAATTTCTTTTTTCTGTATTATCGTTCTTGACTGGAGGTATTGATGATCCAAAACTACTAGACACGGAAGCCCATTAAACGAAAGCTTCTTCTATTCCGTCCACAACCATTTGAACCGTTTGAACCGATCCTCCTTTGCAGAGTGAAGTTTGAGGGTCACATGGTTTAAGACAGTGCGTTACTACGCATGACTTTGAGTATCTCTTCAAGAACTATGAGTTTATGGTCTTCGTTGGATGAAGCATATGATAATTTAGATCTTTCAGAAAGTGATGGTGAAAGTAACAACGCTACTAAGTTATATATGCAGAAATTTCAAAGCAAAGTCGATTTTTCAATGAAAAATGAGAGGAAGTTAAAAGATAAAAGCGACAAGGCAACGACTGATCATGCTCTCGACAGAAGATCGTGCTCCATACTATTCAAAATGATGAATCAGGAAATATTTAGTGAAGTCAATGGGTGTATTAGTACAGGTAAGTTTCCAGTCTTCAGTAGTAAGAGTAGGAGGTTTATAGACTTATATTAATCCTTACAGTTTGTAACACTGTAAAGGTTCAATATCGTTTTGAATATATTGACAGAAGTTGCTGATATTACGTGTTCTGGTAGATGATTACAGCAATTCACTACTCGGTGTGAGAAACTAAACTCCAGACGTAGATGATTTAATCTCGGTTTTTGAGTTTTCTTCGAATGTCCTATCAAATGATCAGTCCTAAATAAAAGGAGAATATAAAACGTAATTATACCAAGGCTATCATTCGGTATACGATAAGCCAATGTCGGCTCACCTCGTAATCTGCTGCAAGATAACGGAAACAAATTTTGTATCCCAGTCTTTCATGAGATAGATCAGAGAGACCTTTCAACGTCTTAGTCCCTCGTCATTGAACCCGTTCCAGAATATCCACTTCATACTTGAGATAAGAACTCGCTGCTTGAACCTCACATTCCAAATGCGGTCTCAGGAAAGTCGGATATAATGCTCTAAACATTTATTCGTCCATGTACTGAAAAAACCTACAAATAGCCCATAATACCCTTGAGCCTTCGATAGCAGCAGCAGCCTTGCAGTTACCCGTAGTTTTTATGTCGCTAGATTCCTAGATCTTCATGTTCCATTACTTTGAGTAACATAACTCCACCTATTGTGTAGTTATACGAATCGTCATGGTTATTTAATTGCATCACCACACTTTTGTTAGAATTTACCGGGACTGCTTTTTATTTCCGTTGCAAATGCATCAGCGAATAATTTTACCTGACGCTCTTTGTGGGCAATAATATAAGTCAGGACACAAACTGCGGGCTTATTTCATATTCCTGGCAATTTATTCCTAGTTTCCACACTTTCGATTTTGCTGATAATTCGTTTTGTGACAACAAGTAAGTATGAAATTCAAAAAAATATTTAGAAAAGCAAGCCATTCTTATTAGACCCCAATTATTAAATTTGTTTCTTTGTGTTGCCTGATACCTACTGCTTATTCATGTAAATTATTCGCACGCCGCGTTTGTGGTGTGCAAATAATCAAGATAAATTTTGTTTCGTTGACATGAGTTTTTACTACAGTATAGTGTTACGTGGGAAAATATCACATTAGTTCGTCAAGGTTTTTCAGCTACTTGGAGGTGTATGGTTATGAAAGTTGGTAATTTATGTTGCTTTGTTGAATTGATACTGTTTGTTTCACCCACGATCTCGTTATTAAAATACAATAACAGTGGTGTTTTAAACAAAGAAGTGCAGATGGAAATAGCATAGTCGCAATACACAATACAATAGTTTCCTAGATATTACACTGAGCATAGTTATTGCCCGAGGAATTTTCGGCAATATAAACGCGAAATAGGGAAAAGACGTCAGAAGAAAAAAAATATACTAGGTGTTTTAGAGATATAGTCTCATTCCTGTGTTGTGACTCATGGTTTCTCACCGCCTCAATCAAGGTCACCTATAAGGTCCCAGCCTGTTTCACTCCACAGCTGAAAATTGTTACCCTATTAGTTAGTTCAAGTTTGTGAAATCCTTTGGTTCTGATAGGTATTCGGTTTACCAACTGCCACTGCTTTCTTAGATACCTGTGATTTGACCAAGATTTTTTATTAGCGTTCAACTCAGAAGATTGCACTGTTTTATCATATAGCTGAGATAGTTAACCTCTTAATAGGCAAGAGGACAGAAAAGCTACGTATAGTTTTCTACATTTGGTCAAACTTTTTAGTGGAACATTTTTAGTTTATATATAGCTCTAAACTGGGTGCATAAATCAGCCGACAAATTAATAATAGCGTTACGCCTTTCCCGTCTTTCACTACATACTACTGGGGTTTTCCACTTTTATCTCATCAAGTGTTTGATTACTACTTATTTTTTCGATGTTTTCAGGGAAAGAAGCGAACATATATCATGTAAAAAATAAAGATAATGTGGATTTCGCTATCAAAGTTTATATGACATCAATAATGCCATTTAAATCTCGCGATAAATACGTAAAGGGTGATTTTAGAATGCGTCATGGTTACTCAAAGTCAACATCTTGGAAGCTTGTATGTAAATGGAGTGAAAAAGAATATCGTAATTTACTCCGAATAAATCAATCGGGTTTAATAAGTGCCCCCAAACCTCTACGTTTGAAAGGCGTTGTCCTATTGATGACGTTTGTCGGAAAGGATGGTATTCCCGCCCCAAAGTTGAAGGATGTTTGTTTTCAAGAAAGCGATTGCAAAGATACCCCCGATTGGGCTTCTTTGTATTTTCAAGTTATTCATGATATACGAACATTGTTTCAAAAGTGCCGCTTAGTCCACGCCGATTTAAGCGAATATAACTTACTATATCTTGATGGAAAAGTCTGGATGATTGATGTTTCCCAGGTAGGTATTCACTATTAAACTGACTAGTAAGATTTTGTATTACATTGTTCGTAGGTGTTAAGTTCTATAGCTTTTAAAACTATCCAGTATTCTAGGGATTATTCGGAATAGGAAAGTAATGTTGCCAAACACTAAACGAATCTTTCATTTGTGCAGACTACCTACTTGGGTTCCGTGATTACCGTAACCAATGGTTAGAGACTTTGGGTGACATGGTTCGGAATACATCTCAGTAACGAAGGTGCACTCTTTGTTTCCACCTAAGTTTCTGAATTTATCACAAATTTTTCCCCGTTAATCTACATTTTCTCGAATTGTATCTTCGATGCCCAATCTTTTCTGTTACCACTAGTATTATTACTACTTCTACTACTATGGGATTCATCTTAACAATTTTATTTCGTTGTGCTAATGGGGTTTGGCGAATTGAACCTATGTAACACATATGCCAGGTTTTACGTTCCATTTCACTGACTGACTTGACTGTCTTCGCCACGTAGTTATCAGTATTATTAAAAATAATAATTCCAAAGCAAGTAAACTAATCAATCCGTTCATTTTTCGAGTTATGTACTAGTAAGCAAAACATGGGCACAAATTATTTTGGAAGCAACACTTAAGAAGTTACTAACCCTTCAAATCAATCTCTAGAGACTTCACTCTGTGATTTCGTCAGAAGTGTTGAGTATTTGCGGCCTCAACAACTATGCTTTTTAACTATATGAGGAAACAAAGCAGACAACAAATATCTCCACTGAGCTAGTATTTTAGCAATCTCGTCCTAGCTCTATGACCGGATTTCGTCACTTTCTAATCTACCAAGACTGGCGTCTTTCTTAACGAGTTAAATAGGTAATATATTCAACATTAAATAAGGAAACTTGCCGATACATATATGTCCAGAGCTCAAAGAATGAAAAGCATGTCTAAATATTTTCACATAATCACATTCTAATTTTGCTAATTCATTACACCAATGTACAGTTGTTATAACTTGTGGCCGAGTGGATGCCCTATTCACGTATGCACGTGATAAGACCGCCAATCAGAAAGCAGCGATTTGTCGATCGGACTAGTAATACACGGAAACCGTATCAGCAGTCTAGAGTACTTATCGGTCCTGCTTCTGCCTAGCCCAGCCAGTTAAGTCCAAAACACCAATAACAGCCTCTGTGAGTATGAATCATTATGTTTCAAAAATACTGAGTTTATATACCAATCAAACTGACTACATCGTACCATAAAATAAAAAACAACATTTGTACAAGATTCAGCCAAATGTGTCTATGAATAGGGGAGATAGTAGATAATAGACAGGCCATAATTCAGGAATGGTAAATCGTATAACAATAGTTCACAGTTCAAAACAAAGCCTATAATAAGAGGGAAATGAATATGAATAGTTTAGTTGGTTAACAATTATACAATAAAGATATATGTATCATATTGGTCCATAAATAGTTCTCAAAAGTTACCATTCATTATCCTTATCGGGGTATAACAACAGTGTCGTCCACTTGTTTCAATTAGCTACATATTCAGACTGAAATACTCCCTCAAGAAGCTAGAAAACTAATTACTCCTGTCCACATTCTTGCAGTATCAGTTCCGTCTTTGTATATTCACTAGCAGCTTAAGGATCGCAGTCAATCATATGCAACGTAAAACCTGACATGTACATCGGGTCACTTTCCAATACTACATGCGCACAAGGAGATAAAAGTATTTCATGACTAATCCCAGGGTAACAGGATCAGTAGTAATAACACTAAAGATTAAGTATAGAAAAGGGAAATAAAGGTACAGACAGGTTTCGGGACTCAGTTTCTAAAGGAAAACAAGTAGTGAATGGACCTACGCTATTGCGAACGATTTCGAGCCATGTCACCCACAGTCCAACCACTGATTTCGATAGTCACACAGATCTCAACCAGGTAGTTTATACCTGTTGGTGTGGATCAGCCCAATTATCAGTGAATTTATGGACTAATACCATGTTTTGGTTTAGCTTTCCCCCAACTTACCACTACACCAGGCAACATCGCCCGTCGAGATGGATGGTAGTTACGTATACGTAATGTGTCTCAACCACATCAGCTGATGAAGACTCATCATCTTATCAATCGATCTACCATGTTTAATTAATACCTTAGCCTAACTTATGGACCTGGTACAAATGCGCATCTGTTCCAAGTTGTCACACTTCACAACGCAACATGAATAAGTGAACGAAAAAGATTTTTAGTAATTTTAACGGTGGGGATGAAAGTCCAAGTAAAAACACTTCAAATTAGATGAAATTAGTACAACAGGCTGAAGAATATTATTTTGATTATCTTTCTAATTTTCATCGTTGATCATCCACCTGCCAACGCACAAGTAACTTGCGGTTATCCTATTTTGGTCGAATATATATATATATATATATATATATATATATATATATATATTCGTCGGGATTGTCCGCTCTCTCCATTTTTATGTAACTTTGTCATCAAAATTCTCTTAGCGTTGACGCCCTCATCCTCTGATTTTTCAGGAATTGATTTCTTACTAAGAGATTCACTTGTTGACTTATGATACACCGATAACAAAGTTTTGGTTGATAAAGACGCTGATAAGATGCAAAGCTTTTTAATCCCCTTGAGAAATAATGCAAGAATGGTTGGAATGCATTTCCCTCCGTCTGAATGCAAAATCTGACTAAAGAATAAATGGAAAAATTTGTACATAAATGTTAAATGTTGCTTCAGGACTGGTCTGTGTTAATCCCTTGAACTAAAAATAGAGTGAAGTAGTCAACAGACCTAATTGCTTGATGTCTGACGAAGTTTCTGCACGGACTCAAATAGCTCGGTTGACTTTTCCAACTTACGTCACTTGTCGGGTTGGCGAGTGTCTGTCTACCAACTGGAGTGCAAGTATACTGCACAGCAATTCACTATGTTTTGCTCTGTGGGTGCGAAAATCAGTCTTTAAAAATAGCCGTTACTTGCAATTCATTAGTATTTGATCATAGATGCCTTTGAAACACGCACAGTATGCACACATGCCAATTAGAGACTGACTAGTTGCAGTCCTAATAAATCAATGGGAAGATTCAAACAAACAATACCCATTGAATTTAAAGGTTTAATATACTTTAATGCATGAAGTTTAAAGAAATATCCGAAACAGGACCAAAATCATAATGCGATTAAAAATACTTAAGATTGATGCATATTCATATGCTGCCACCTTGATGTTCTTGTTCTGTTTAAAACCACCTCTCAACAGATTATTTATTACCATATATGATTGTGAATTATCAATC
>NW_017386012.1:0-49211 GCF_000237925.1 Schistosoma mansoni | reverse complement strand
TGTGTTTAACCGTGACTGAGGATAACCTGCAACCAGAACAAGGAGTTACGCAAACAGATAACTTAGTGTTTCCGTCTACTATCCTGTTTGCGTAACACCTTTTTCTGGTTGCAGATTATCTCCAGTCACAATTAAGCACACCATAGACCCCTTGTACCAATCAGTACTGGACAAATACTCAGGGATATACCAACCGCAATCGAAATTGCCTCGTGTAACCAGCAATGTTACACATCACATCTCGACTACAGGACCACCTGTATTCTCGAAAGCCCGCCGACTGGCTCCCGAAAGGCTTAGATTGGCTAAAAACGAATTCGACAATATGATAGACTTAAGGATAATTCGACCATCAAATAGTCCATGGTCATCTCCATTGCACATGGTCCCTAAAAAGGACAGCAATGATTAGCGTCCAACTGGTGATTATCGGCGTCTGAATGCTAAAACCATTCCCGATCGTTACCCGTTGCCTCACATTCACGATTTGACAGCTACCTTGAAAGGTACAACTGTCTTTTCGAAAATCGACTTAGTTAAGGCTTACAACCAAATACCGATGGCAACCGACGACATTCCAAAAACTGCCATCATCACTCCTTTCGGCCATTACGAATTCTTGTGAATGCCTTTTGGTTTAAGAAATGCGGCCCAAACCTTCCAAAGGTTTATAGACGACGTATTCCGAGGTCTCAACTTCGTACATGCGTATGTTGATGACTGTCTAATAGCAAGTCCGGACAGAGAATCGCATCTCAAGCATCTGGACATTGTTTTCGATCGACTCCAAAGGCATGGCATTACTGTAGACATTCAGAAATGCCGAATCGGAATAGACTCTTTAGACTTCTTAGAACACACCATTGATGCCCAAGGCATCCGACCCCTTAGAAGCAAAGTGGCGGCCATTCTGGATTACCCAGAACCGACCACGATTAAGCAGTTGCGAACTTTCAACGGCCTTGTAAGTTTCTACAGACGTTTCATACCTAAATGCGCATCTCTTATGAAACCGTTAACCGACCAACTTCGTGGAAATGCAGAATCAATTAGTCTAGACGACGCCGCTCAAAAAGCATTCTCCACAGTTAAGGAACATATCGCTAAGGCAACCCTGCTTGCGCATCAAGACACTCAAGCGCCCATTAGTACCGCCGTAGACGCATCCGACTCAGCAATCGGAGGAGTCTTACAACAATGGGTTAACCACTCTTGGCAACCTTTAGGATTCTTCTCGAGACGGTTACTAGACACTGAACCAAGGTACAGCACGTTCGGTAGGGAACTCCTAGCTGTACGGCATTTTCAACACTCTATCGAAGGCAGAGAATTCACCCTTTTTACCGATCGTAAACCTCTTACTTTCGCTTTAAGCTCATCCCCAGACAAGTACTCACTTCGAGAGTCTCGACAACTGGACTAAATTTCGCAGTTTACTTCAGATATACCATACATTTCTGGAGCAAACAATGTAGTTGCAGACGCCTTGTTTCGTATAACTTCTTTGAACAGTTTCCAAGGAATTGACCTTCTGAAACTCGCCCAGCTTCAAAAAGAAGACACTGATCTTCAGCACGAGTTATTCTCAACAACCCTTAAACTGCGCAGTAAACAGATGGGAACAGGTAAGGAAACCTTACTATGCGACACATCTACAGGTAGGGATCGCCCAATCGTGCCGAAACATTATCGACGCAACGCCTTCAATACGTTGCACAAACTTTCTCATCCAGGTGTGCGTGCATCCATCAAGCTTATAGCAGAACGGTTTTGCTGGCCTGGTATGAATAAAGACGTGAGAAAATGGGCACGCTTCTGCGTAAGTTGCTGTTAACGCGTGCTGGCTGGGAAGTTTCCCGAATTGTTTTTCATGTCGGTGGATTTTGAGTCCGGATAATTGTAGGGTTTTCTGCAATTTCTGGAGGAGTTTCCATACTGGTTATGATACCAGCACCAGTCGGTGTTATCCGTCTCTCGTGGTGTAGAGACAGATCGCCTACGTGAAGTGGTTCTTCGAGGAGTGTGTGACCGTTCACGGTCATTATGAAATCGAAGGAAACGTGTCAGTGTATGACACAGATCCGAAATGTCATTCTGTCTCTCTTGAGGTTTTTCTTGGACTGAGAATACCTCGGCGTTAGAGGCCTTCGTGATTTCAAGTATGCGGTCGGCAGATGCAGCCAGCTCGTCTATGCCGTTGTTTTAAAACGAGACGAGAACTGCTTGCACCTGTTGCGGAAGTTTAGATGAGAACAGTTGTTTGAATAGGCCTTCATCGAAAGTTCCTTGGCCAATAACTTCTCTCATCCTTAGCAACATATCTGTGGCGGAGCCATGTTGCAGGTCGATACTATCAAGGAGTTGATCTAACCTTTTCCGATTGGTTAGATCTCCGCGTTTAAGAATCAACCATTTCAGAGTTACGTAAGGTCCCGAAACATCACTAGTAAACATACTAGGTGTTACGTACCTGTTGAACTCGCGCGGTAGTGTCTTTACAACCGCGAGGAACTGTGCGCCTGAATCAGTAATGCCGTGCTCGTGGAAGTCGGCTTCTGCATAGCAGAACCAGGCTTCGATGTTGTCCGGCCAAAATGGCATTAGTTGAAAAGAGGGTGGTGTGGGAGTCTTAATCTTAAGGAGCCTGGGAGTCTGATCTGTCATGGCGAGTTTAATGTATAGGAATGAACGAGGAAAAAAATTACCCCAAAATACGAAAAATATATCACAACATATAAAAAAATAAAACAGAGCAATGATTTATGAAGTTCCAAAAAGGAACGGACTCACAGTTTATTGTTTGGTGTACCAGATCACGTCGGTCTCACCACTGAAGATACCACCAGTATTGTAGTTTGACAACACTTTATCAGTAACACCTTCTGTAATCGAATCGCGCCTACCCAGTAAAATCAAAAATCAGAAGCGAGGAGGTTGGAAGATATATTTGATGGATTATTAATATATCGAGAGGTGACTGATCTAATCTGGCTGATGATCGTAGGAGATGTTTCGCAGGCCGTTCTGAAAGGTGATATGGTTCGGATAAACGAACGAGCGCCTTCAGGTAAGTGAGTCCATGAAAACTAATGTGGTCAGCATCCAATGTTGAACACTTACAGAGCTATTGATTTCGGGGATTAATTTGCAGCTACAAAAATAATATTTATGACAAATTCTAGAGAGAGACAGCGAATTAATATATATTCCCCACTACAACTAAGTTTATTTAATGCTACTTGATGTCCGCTGATCTACAGTCGTTCGCCTTCCAAGGTAGATAACGTTAGTTTTCAGTAGAAATATGCAAATATCTTTGGAGTAAAAGTTGTTTATATCTTTCACTAGTAAAGTTCATTTACTTTTTATAGGCTGTGGAACATGAATCGCCTCAAGCTCTTGAATATTTAAGAACTGATTGTCACAATATAAATATATTTTTCCGCAAACAAGGTGTTTCAACCTTAACATTACGAGAACTTTTTGAATGGGTAGTGAATCCTACATTGCCTGCACCTGATGATGCATCATCTAAAGAGTGTTTAATGTCTTTACTTCGAGAAGCTTCAATTCGTGGATTAAATGAAACCATTGAAAAAGAAGATGAAGCCTTCCGATACGTACATATTCCTCGAAATTTATCAGTATCATATCCATTTGTGAGAGATTTTCTTAAAATACAACGTGGACAATTGTCACATTCTGATATTTACTACGCAGCTATAACTGGACTGAAACCAGACTTAACAGGCACTATAATACAACCTCAAATAATGAAAGAAAACAATGAATGTGAATCGGATAATGAATCAATTACAGACAAAGCTTCAGAAAGTTCTTCTCAGTCTATTAGAAAAGATGTAACTCAAACAAAGAATAATGCACGACCGCGAAATGAATCTCCAGAAAGTCGTAGGAATAGAAAAAAAGCAATCAAGCAAGAACAAGCTGAAAAGCGAAAACATAAAATTCCTAAATATGTTAAAAGACGTAAAATAAAAAAGTAAAAAAAACTTCAAAATTGATCAGTGTGTTGCTAACGAAAAGTTGTTAGATTATAGATGTTCAGTTCAAAATAACTATCACACTGTAGCGAAAACGTTCTAGCCGTTTAAACTAATTGCCTGACTTGAATAACAACACGTTTGATAATTAGTATTCTTAAGATTGAAACGCCTATCGTATAATTTCACTAACAGTTTAGACAGTATTCAATATAATTAAAACTAGAGCAACTTTAAATGTTTCAGTGAACATGGCGAAGGAATGACTTTATTACTAATTTTAAATGCAAGTGGTGATAGCGGGCAAGATCGGATATATGCAAGGCCGTATCACAACAATATCCGCATGGTTAGGGCGTCTTTATTGACAGTACAAGCTTATAACTACATTTTAATTAGGAATTATCCCTGTGAACATCATAATAGCATTAGTTCTTCAACACGAACTGATATTAGTTAGAGGACATTCAAAGGTTCGAGGAGTACTGTCTTCTCGAAATCCAAAAAAGATCCTTAGGAATAAGCACACAGATGTAGGAAAACTGAAAATATTACCCAGATACCTAAGCTAATCAGTTGATGTTGAACCTATGTACTACAGTTCTGAGAATACTAGGTGTTGTACACCAGTGATCTATGTACTTAACATTTATTCAATAAGGCTTGTATAATTGAATTTCGCCTTAGTAACGAGAATTTGTGCAGTAGACATATTTGTTTCAAAAAATTTTAAACTATGAGGACGAATTCGCTTTTGGTTTCCAAGTTGTCTACTTTTGTTTAAATAATTATCCTAGGCTTTAGAACACGAAGCTAAAGTCAGTCAGCTACAACGTAGGACCAGGCACACATATGCATCAGTCAAAGTTGCCATACCTCGTTAGCACAACAAGATGAACACCGGATTCATAGAAGTAGTTAATTTAGTGGTGGTAGTATATAAAGAAAGGTTGTATATAAGGATAAAGTATAGGAAGGAAGAAAGTTATGAAGCAATTTTAATCTCAAGGTTTAAGGGAAGATAAAGAGTGTATACACCTACACCATTGTGATCGATTCTGAGACATGTCACACAGAGTCTCCAACGATTGGTTACGATAGTCACGCGGACCCCAACCAGGTAGTCTGCATCTGCCAACATGGCTCAGACTAGAAACTAGTGACTCAAAGCACTGATGCGACGTTTTGGTTTGGCCGCCCCTAACTCCCTTCCAACCATCCCCTACACTAGTCAGCATAGCGCGTCGTGGTAATCGGTGTTCAGGCATACGTAACACGTGGCCCAACCATCTCAGTCGGTGGAGATTCATGACCTCATCAACTGATTTACCATCATTTCCTAATACCCTGTGTCTGACCTTACTATTACTTACCCGGTGATCCCAGCAGATGCGAGCAATATTTCTAAGGCATCTGTGGTCAAATACTAGTAACCTACGAGTATCTTCTACTCTTAATGGCCATGTTTCAAAGCTAAAGCTTTGCAAGTTATCTTAACCATTTATAGTCACTGAATTTGCATGACAATATAGTTTGTGAAATCAGGAAGCTACACTTTAAGAATTTACTCATAGAAGTCTATTTCCAACTTTGTATACCGTTGTCCTTACACACTGGAACAGAACTGTTAAAATAAAAGTAATGATACTTTTGAAGTAAATTAATTTTTACAAAGTATGTACTATGTTCAGGCTGTTTCTGTCACAACTACTTGATTATTATCGTCATCATCATCATCCAGGTCTATATCGCCAATATCAACAAATAAATGTTCATCAATTTCTACCACTTCACCACCATTAGTTTCCAAAAAGGTCAAATCGGAATCGTCATAATGATTATCTTTCAAAAATAGCTCACGTCCAGTTGGTCGTTTAACAGCACTAGGATCTTCAGGTATTAACTTCTCTTTTAATGATTCCATTTCTGCAAGGAATTTAGTATTCCATTCTAGAAAAGATTCCACTGTAACTCTATCACCACGGAATTTTGCTTCTTCTTCTAGTTGCATAGCTTTTCGTTTTTCTTTAGCTTCATTACGTTGACGAATTAAGATTTTGGCACAGATACTATCTAATTTTTGTTGAACTTCTGTTAATATATCAAATAACATTACGAATCCTAGGGATCGTTCAATGACTTCATTGATTATAATTTTTATATCAGAGATATCTTCATCTGAAAGATTTTCAGGTTTAAGTATTTGATATTTAGGTGCTTTATTTGGATAGCTGCTTGGAAGTTCAAAAAGAAGCTGACATCGAACTTTAGTTGATAGTGAATCATCGGCTTGACCATTTAGATTTACTTTTATTTTTCGTCTAGGTGTAGTTTGTACAAGTTGATACTTATCTTCATAAATAGATTCCAATGCAAGCAATTCATTCTCACAGTCTTCTGCTGACATCCTTGAAAATAAACGAAAATTCATTAATGGGGTTTCCTGTGGAAATTTTAAGTAATTTTTATATATAGTTGAAATCATTAGTCAATTGAAGCTAGACCACCGTGGGAAACCTGGAAGCACCGGACGGCCGTTTCGTCCTGTTGTGGGACTCCTCAGCAGTGCGCATCCACGATCCCGCCTCACGAGATTCGAACCCAGGATCTACCAGTCTCGCGCCGGAGCACTTGACCGATAGACCACTGAGCCGGCATTCAACGGTGTTAATGTCTAACTTCAACTAACCCACGAAGTTGAGCAACCATTTCACCAATTGTCTTCAGTAAGTTGATATCTCCCAACAGACCTGGTTGAGTTCCACTGGTTATTGCTGCTCACTAGAACTCTAGGAAATACCTCATGGAGCCAGTCACTCATGGTTTTAACTATATATAAAAATTCATTAAATTGAGAAGTATGAATAATCCTAATGAAATGCCTCCTTGTGCCAATGTTTTTGTTCAAGTAAAATAAACAATAACGTACTACATTAAAGGTGCAGATTTACGACAAAAGGGAGTACAACAAAATTTCACTCGTCTTGTATGTTTCTATCATTGACAATAATGGTTGAAAATGTGAATCCACATCAATAGCCTTTTGACCACTTCTATTGTCGATGGACGATCTACCAAGTAAGCCAGTATGTGCGAGTGATTTCAGTATGATTTGAATACGATCAACGATTGAGCCACTAGAAAATTACTCTCTTTTAGCTCCAGCAAGTACCAGCGGTGTACAAGAGCGACACACAAAACTTGTACTGTTTAATGTGATTTCAGCATTAGACGGTGGAAACGGACGAAGTCATTGCTCTGTCCCTTCTGGTAAATGCTTTGCAGTTAGTAAAGCGTCTTGTCTTGGAGTTTCTTTTCGAAACAGGGTAGTCTGGAATTAGTCAGAACTAAGTTTAGTGTTTCTTTAGACCTCATCTCGAAATAAACTCTCGTATCATGTCATTTTACCTTGAAACATATTCAAAAAAAGAGCAGCCCGAAAAGTGCTCACACAGAGAAATTCATACGTAGGAGCGTTAGAAGACATCTGAGAGAAACAGCAAGCTAAGTAAATGTAAAGTTTCCGGTTGGAAAACTATTATGAAAGTAAATTTGTCAAGAACAAGTGTAGCTCAACTTTAGAAATCAACGAGTGTAACAATTTAGTCAAGTTAATCACGTCCTACTGCACCAGAACTCGGAAAGGCAGGACGTTTCCCACAAATTGGGAGAGTCAACCAGAAAGAATAAAACAAGGTTTTGGCATCGCCTAGAGCATATGAAGTCTCTATCCACAGACTATTACTAGCAGCCGCAGTTAATGTCAGTATTTATAAGTTTTAAGGAATAGAATAACAATTTTAAGCTGACAGTCCACAGAGAGGACTCTTCAAATCGATTCTCATTTAAATCATGGGGCTTGCCTTATTGTTGAGAAACGCTCACAAGCTTCCAGAAATGCACCACTTTAAGTGTCCCTGAGTCTCAGCCACTGTTTCGAAAGCTCGTATGGCTAACTTTTCCTTTAAGGACAAGATGACGCCAACTTCCCTACGGTTTAATCTGTCGGAACCAAATAACTGAATTTTAATATCACACACTACTGATGTTAGCCATGTTTCGGAGACGGCAATCAATTCAGGGTTTTTGTGTCCACAACGCTTTTCAGTCCCTCCATTTATTTGGTAGGCTGTAGGTGTTTGCATAGCAAACCGCTAGTTCTGTGAAATGCTTTTCCACACCACCCAGAGTGGTTCGGGGGTCCTTTTGCACCATATTTTGACGTGATGACATGATTTTCTTGCCGTTTTCACGACCATTTAATTCTGTCTCTCCAGATCATCTTTTAATAAGATCAGCCAGGCTTACGTCAGCGCGGATAGTTTCCGGACTCACTTAGTTTCTGTGCCTTCCAACAGCAGATTTTTGCTCCTCAGTGGAAGCATAGTTTGTTTATTAGTGGATTAATATGGTTTAGATCGTGCTTCAAACTAGCCTTTGAACCCTTTTCAGGGTAATTTATTAGCTTTTCAAATATGACTGAGGTTTCATTTCTTGAACTTAGACTCTTCCCCGTGGCCAAAAAATGTGTGAGCCCCCGCTTTTGGTTTTTTAGGTGCTACATTTAGCTAATTATTGACTCTATTTTGATTTTCAGACAAATCTCTTACATTGTGCAAATCAGGCTGTGGCGAAACCGTTGCGTTCATGTAGCATTCTTAGGCTGTATCTGGCGACTCAATTTCTGGAGCTCCTTGTAATGTCCCCTTTGCGCACGCTTACTCCTTTTCTTCGTAGTCTTTTCTGTATCAATGTGCTTATAATCTACTGCATTTTGATGGTCTGTTATGGTAGTTTTATTCATATTTAAAGCTGGGCTAACTATGGCACATGACTTATTTGGAATTTTTCAGCTGCTCCATGTTCTCTACAGCTTACAGTCGCGGAAGCTTCCTAGCTGTGTTCAATAGCCCAATCCCCTGAGTATCACCAGAGATTTCGTGGAACAGTATTCTCTACAAAGCCATTGTGATTGTGGCTAGCAACACCTTATATACAGCAGAAGTGAGTCCAATTAACATATTGTGAGATCATTTGCTCTGTGGAGGACCAAATATATGGATACGAAAATAGTAAAGAAGTTATTGAACGGAGTGTAAAGACAGTTAATAACCTACAAAAGTATAATTATAAGAAGTCTTGACGTTACTTTTATTTTCAGGTCTAGCGTGTTCGGGTCTTGATCATGTGACGCACAATTGAAACAAGTAATTAGTAATACCAAATGCGGTATATATAGTCCAAAGCAATTATATCAGAAACAATCCGGTACTGAGGACAGGAATGTGACCTATAAAAGTAAAATGTAATCATATTAATGATTTGTCAATGTAGCAGCTGGTAAGATAAGGATGAGGAATGTACGAGGAACAGTGTATTTGCGAGTTATAATCAGTGTGTCGTAAAAGTTGATATAAATCGGCAACGTAAAGATGAAAGTCAGATTCAAAAAACATTAATACGGTCAAAATCAATGTACAAATTAAGTGGAATTACGAAAAATATGAGTAATAACGAGGATAATTTACAAAACAAGTCTATGATAACATTTCCACATAGCTCCCTCCAAACTATCCGTAGGTAACGCTGGTACAAAAATGAGTGAATAGGCGAATAAGCACAAAAGATCATAGTACTGTTTTACGAGAAATGTTATTCAAACACAAAAGTATGTCCAGAAATATAACATGTTAATCGTATGTTGATGTACAGAGTTATGTGTATTTAGTTGAGTATGATTAAAAGGGAAAAAGAGCAAATGATAATGGTGCTACGTTCACTTCACGACTGATCAAGAAAAATGTACGACAAAGTGATAAGTTTCCCGAATAATTCAGGTCGCTAATACTGACAGCTTATTTCTAGTTCACACAGAATGAGCCCGTGTCCTGGTATGGTCAAGGGGGGGAGAGCCAGGCCTCATATGGCAACGCGTATACAGTCACTGTCAGAGAAGTCCTACTCGCTGCCTTGTGGCGGGGAGGGTGCTCTTTATGAAATCGAGAGAAAGAAAAGCGAATGTCCAGAGTTTTAACCAAGTTGGTGTATACAGACCCACCTACGGGAGTAGGGAAACCCCGATTCCCAAGCAATGGTGGACATGGGCTCTAGTATCCTGAAGGAAACAAATGACGTATGAACCTAATGTTGGTCACCAGCTACCATGGGACTGCATTTCCTAACGTTGCTCCACTGCCTTTGAGACAAACCCTCAGATCGAAAGTTCGGGAGTGGCTCCCAGAGGAAACCACCTGCTTCAGTTTGGGAACCCGGTCAGTATTCCAACCTTCATACAAATCGGATGACGAGGTGTGGCGCATATGTATTCGGTGCCTCCTTGTAACAATGTCTATGTATTAAAATAAATCACACACAATAATTATACAATTATTTACATTTTAGTTTCTTGACCACCCCACCACACCTAAACTTGTGTACCTTGTCATTACACAGGTGAGTACTACTGATTGTTACTCATCAATCACCGTCAGGACGTCTTTCCACATGAATTAACGTACAGAACTGATTATCTCACAATCGCTACTATTGCAAGGCATCATCGTCATCTGCGTTTTTTTCCGTTTCAGTAATACTCAACTAAATACACGTAACTCTGTACATCAGCATACGATTAACATGTTTTATTTCTGGACATATTTTTGTGTTTGAATATTGCAAGTAAAACAATACTATGGTCTTTTTGAGTTGACATTTATGTGTGTATTAGTCACTAAGTTGTGTTTCTCCATCGATTGTAAAGAAACATTTGGGTCTCCAACAATGTCTTATCCAGTCCAGTTGACACGTAGACACAAAAAAGGTAGTGCGAAAACCTGAGGTCGATAAACTAGAAACCAATATTCAGCTTCAGTTTCAGTTTGGAAAGGACAGGAGGCTTGATGGCCTATGTTAGTCCTGGCAATGATGGTCTCTCAGCTGATCCAACTTTCTTTTGAAGGAGTCGACGGATGGAGCCTCAACCACGTGTTGAGGTAATGAATTCCACTCGTTGATTATTCGATGGAAAAGTCGGTAGTCAGTATAGAGTAAGACCGATGACGATAGTAGACGAGGGAGGTCATTTACGTACAGGAGGAATAACACTGGCCCCAAAACTGTACCCTGGCGGACTCCACTAAGCACAGTTTCCCAGCTAGACAACTTGGAGTTCACCCTTACTTTTTGTTGACGCCCAACTAGGAAGTCTTTTATCCACATCAATAGATTGCCTCCAATCCCGACATTCCTGAGCTTATATAACAGCCGGTTATGCGGAACTTTGTCGAAAGCTTTGCTGAAATCGATGTAAGCTACGTCTATAGGTAATTTTTGGTCCTTAAGAGCGCACCAGCTTTCACGAGCGACTAATAAGTTTGTGAGACAAGAGTAACCTGTTCTAAAACCATGCTGCTTTTCGGAGAGGAGCCGGTTTTCATCGAGATACTTTAACAGCTCCTTCCGAATAATCTTTTCTAAGATTTTAACAACCACACTGGTTAGGCTAATGGGTCGGTAATTCTCAGGCTTATGTTTTGTACCTGTTTTGAAGACTGGACTTACTATGGCGTTCTTCCAGTCTTTTGGTAGACGACCCTGGGTTACGGATAGATTAAAACATAAACTTAAAGGGTTCGCAACAAAGTTAGCTAATTCCTTCAGTAACCTAGGATGCAGTTCATCGGGTCCAGTGGATTTACCTATGTCAAGCTTAACTAGCAGACCAAAGACATCGAGTTCTTTAATGGTCACGCTGTCCAGTCTTGTGTGGAGGGATTTTCATGGACTGGTGAGAAGGGTGTTTCTATGGTGTATACATCGCTAAAGTATTTAGAGAATACTTGAGCTTTTCCAAAGTCGTCCTCCACTAGTGATGAGGCAGTACTGTCTCCCCATAGTGAAGGAACATTTCTTCTTCTTTTTGTCCTTTGGTTTATATACGAATACAAGCGTTTAGGGCATTCTATGGATTCCCTAACGATTTTCTCTTCGTACAGCTTTCTGGCCTTACGGAGGGTCGAGGCACAGGTATTTCGAGCCTTTTGATACTGAGATTTTGCCTCGTCAGTCCCCAGTAACCTAAATCTATCCCACATTTTCCTTCTTTTACGGGGAAGGATGCGAACCTCCCTACTGAACCACGGTGGGGAGTTTCTCAGCCCCTTAGATGTAGTCCAAGGCAATGGTAATTCTCGGACATTATTATGACAAATACTGAACACCGGGATTTATTTTGTGCTTAAGAGGACTACGAGCAGACTGTTTCACATGTGAACCGTTTAATTCACGAGCTGCGAAACCGACTGGAGGATCATTAAATTATTCGCGAAAGTGACTAGAAGCCGATACCAATAAGTATTAGTTTCAGGTCATCGGTTTTCGGAAATGTCCAGAAACTACCAGTTTATAATATTTTTACCAAAAATATGGTTGATATGTGTAAAAGACGAAATTTTTGTATACGACAATTACTCTTCATACCACTGTTCTTTTCGTGAGTTTTATTAACAAAACACACAGGCAAGTAGGAAAAGAGATCTTGATTCGAGAATCCCTCAAAAGCAATGTTTAAAAGATAAAATTAGGTCGAGTAAACCCTTTTTAGTGCGAGTCTGAGTGAACTGAGTTTGACCGATTGAAATCGGCCCAGGAACAGTTTGATCAACAACTAGTTAGGATGCCTAATTGCTCTCAAGCTGCGGCCCGAAACTTTGAGCCAAAATCTTTATTTATAAGTCAGTACACGTGTAATGGCTGGATTACCTACAGCTCAGATTAGACGCTGGCGAAAAAGACCTGAAAATTGTAAATTTTCGGGTTGTGAGGCTTCGACAGAGGATGATGCCGAAGCCACTCTGGGTGAAGCACGAGGCCACCTAAATAGGCTTCGGATCTGTTATACCAACGCCCGGAGCTTACTAAATAAGCTACCGGAACTAGGTGTACAGATTGACTCAACTAGGCCAGACATAATCGCAGTCACAGAAACATGGCTGACGCCGTCTATAGATAGTAGGGAACTTGATTTCGAGGGTTTTACATTAGTAAGGGCCGACAGAACACAAACGCGTAAAGGAGGGGGAGTAGCTCTATTCATTAGGAATGCTATCCCATTCACCATTATCGACAGTGTATCCCATGAGAGTGGGACGTATGAATTAGTTAGCTGCCGCCTGAAATGCAGGGGACAAGAGTTGCTACTTAGTTTGATCTATCGCAGTCCAAGCTGTGAGGCAAACGAGGTCCTGCTAAGCAGTCTCAACACTTTATCACGAAGTGATCGATGTCTAATCCTAGGGGACTTCAATGCACCCATGGTGGACTGGGGAAATCTGCGGACTGAATCGTCAGCAAATTCCTTCGAACAGGAACTAGTTGATGCGGTAATCACATGTGCCCTAGTGCAACACGTGAAGGAAGCAACGAGGTACGACCCGGGTTCTGCATCATCCTTACTAGATCTTATATTGACTCATTATGAGGATGATGTTGCAAACCTGGATTACAAACCGCCCCTAGGCAAAAGTGATCATGCAGTTTTAAGCTTTGACTTCCATATAACTGTCGATCACGAGTACGCTTCAGCTCAATCCAGACCTAACGTCTGGAAAGCAAACATACCAGACATCATGAAATCAGCATCATCAGTAGATTGGAAAATAGACCCAGAGTCATCAATCGAAACGGCTTGGGACATATTCCGGAATTTATACTTAGAAGTTACCGCCCCCCACATCCCTTGGACTACACCTAAGAGAACGAGAAACTCCCCACCGTGGTTCAGTAGGGAGGTTCGCATCCTTCCCCGTAAAAGAAGGAAAATGTGGGATAGATTTAGGTTACTGGGGACTGACGAGGCAAAATCTCAGTATCAAAAGGCTCGAAATACCTGTGCCTCAACCCTCCGTAAGGCCAGAAAGCTGTACGAAGAGAAAATCGTTAGGGAATCCATAGAATGCCCTAAACGCTTGTATTCGTATATAAACCAAAGGACAAAAAGAAGAAGAAATGTTCCTTCACTATGGGGAGACAGTACTGCCTCATCACTAGTGGAGGACGACTTTGGAAAAGCTCAAGTATTCTCTAAATACTTTAGCGATGTATACACCATAGAAACACCCTTCTCACCAGTCCATGAAAATCCCTCCACACAAGACTGGACAGCGTGACCATTAAAGAACTCGATGTCTTTGGTCTGCTAGTTAAGCTTGACATAGGTAAATCCACTGGACCCGATGAACTGCATCCTAGGTTACTGAAGGAATTAGCTAACTTTGTTGCGAACCCTTTAAGTTTATGTTTTAATCTATCCGTAACCCAGGGTCGTCTACCAAAAGACTGGAAGAACGCCATAGTAAGTCCAGTCTTCAAAACAGGTACAAAACATAAGCCTGAGAATTACCGACCCATTAGCCTAACCAGTGTGGTTGTTAAAATCTTAGAAAAGATTATTCGGAAGGAGCTGTTAAAGTATCTCGATGAAAACCGGCTCCTCTCCGAAAAGCAGCATGGTTTTAGAACAGGTTACTCTTGTCTCACAAACTTATTAGTCGCTCGTGAAAGCTGGTGCGCTCTTAAGGACCAAAAATTACCTATAGACGTAGCTTACATCGATTTCAGCAAAGCTTTCGACAAAGTTCCGCATAACCGGCTGTTATATAAGCTCAGGAATGTCGGGATTGGAGGCAATCTATTGATGTGGATAAAAGACTTCCTAGTTGGGCGTCAACAAAAAGTAAGGGTGAACTCCAATTTGTCTAGCTGGGAAACTGTGCTTAGTGGAGTCCCCCAGGGTACAGTTTTGGGGCCAGTGTTATTCCTCCTGTACGTAAATGATCTCCCTCGTCTACTATCGTCATCAGTCTTACTCTATGCTGATGATGTCAAGATATGGAGAGCGATACAAACCAAGGGCGATAGCTTAGAACTTCAAAATGACCTGGAGAGATTATCTGAATGGTCCCAAATCTGGCAATTGCCGATAAACACTTCCAAGTGTATTGTGATGCATATTGGCCACCAGGGTACAGATACATACACGATGAATAACACTGAGTTACCTATTGTTCAGGCACACAATGACTTAGGCGTCATCGTTAGTCAAGACTTAAAGACTACTGCACACTGCCGTGCAATAGCCGCCAAAGGTTTTAGGACTTTATGGTCCATACGCAGGGCTTTTAGGCATCTTGACGCTAAAACGTTTCTGACTTTGTATACAGTGTTCGTACGCCCTAAACTTGAGTACTGCATACAAGCAGCTAGCCCCTGCCTAAAAAAAGACAGTGAACTCTTGGAAAGGGTTCAGAGAACAGCAACTAGGCTGATTCCCGGAATAGCGAAGCTCCCGTATGGTACTAGACTGACCAAGCTAAACCTATTCCCGCTGTCATATAGAAGGATCAGAGGCGACTTGATTACAGTTTTCAAATTGCTTAATGACAAATTTGCACCTGATATGCCCTCATTTTTCTTGTCATCCAAAACAGAAAATCTACGAGGACACTCCAAAAAAGTTCACAAGCCCCGAACGAATTACTTGTCAGCTGACTACCGACTTTCCCATCGAATAATCAACGAGTGGAATTCATTACCTCAGCACGTGGTTGAGGCTCCATCCGTCGACTCCTTCAAAAGAAAGTTGGATCAGCTGAGAGACCATCATCGCCAGGACTAACACAGGCCATCAAGCCACCTGTCCTTTCCAAACTGAAACTGAAACTGAAAAGCATTGTCGTTGCGCAGGTGTCAAAATGAGCGCGTTTAATTCGGAAAACTAAAAAATTATAGCATCGTTATCTTCTTACATGATAATCAACCTTGAGTTACATATAAATTAAAACTTATGTTTAGAGGGAAAGAGCTATTCCTTCACGCTCCTGGATACAGTTGGCTCATGCTAATGTACAACTTTCAAAATCAAGTTCCTTACTCCTTCTCGTATTTTGACTGTGTTCTTAATCTCAATGTTGAACTTGTAGCTGTAAATAATTCCCCAAAATCAATAGCTCATTAAGTGTTCGACATTGGATGCTGACCATGTTGTTTAAGTGGACTTGTTTACCTGAAGGCTTTCGGTCATGCATCCGTACCAGATCACGTTTCAACACGGCGTGGGACACAGCTCCTACGTTTCATTAGCCAGCTTATAGAAAAGGTCCTCGATATATTGGTAACGAATCAAATATATCTTTCCTGCCTCTTCTCGTCTGACTTCTGGTTTCTATTTGACTGGGAACGAACGATTATAGAAGATACTACTTGTTGCTAGTTGTAAAACTAGAATATCCGTGGTATCCTCATTGGTGAGCCTAACGTGATCTGGTACACCAAGCCAATATACTGTGAGTCTGTTCCATTTTGGAATATTATTATTCATTGTTATTCTTTATTTGAATTTTATATATTGTGATATACTGTTTTTTCGCGAATTTTTTTTTCCGGATATATTTTAATTAGACATTTTTCGTTTTCTATATTATTATGACGGAACACTCACCTAAGGTTCTTAAGTTTAAGTCTATTCCCCCTATTTCGATTCAGTTAACGCCATTTTGGCCCGACAATATCGAGTCCTGGTTCTGCTATGCATAAGCTGATTTTTGCATGCACGGAATCACGGACTCGCGCACACGTTTCCTCGCGGTAGGTAAGGCGTTACTGCGCGAGTTTAACATGTACGTAACACCTAGTATGTTTATTAGTGATGTTCCCGAACCTTACGAAACTCTCAAATGTTCGATTCTAAAACGTGGAGACCTGACCGACCGACAACGGTTAGACCAACTCTTCCAAAACATCGACTTGCAACAGGGTTCTGCGACAGACATGTTGCTAAGAATGAGAGAGGTTATCGGCCTACGAACTTTCGATGATGGCCTATTCAGACAACTTTTCTTGTCTAAACTTCCTCATCAGGTGCAGGCAGTGCTTGTTTCACTTCAAAACAACGCCATAGATGAGCTGGCTGCATCTGCCGACCGAATCTTAAAAATCACCAAATCTTATAAGGCCGAGGTTTTTTCCGTCAAGGAAAAACCCCAATCGACCCCGACTGACATAGCCGAACTGTGTCACACGCTTACACGATATCATAGAGTTCGTAATGACCGTAGTCGGTCAAAAACCCCGCGTAGAAGTGTCTCACGTAGGCGATCTGGCTCTCGACCACGAGAGACAGACAATCCCGACTGGTGCTGGTATCATAACCAGTACGGTAAGTCTTCCAGAAATTGCAGGAAACCCTGCAATTATCCGACCTCAAAATCGAGTGACACGAAAAACAGTTCGGGAAACTTCCCAGCCGGCACGCGTTAACGGCAACCGTAGCCGGCGAAAACAGCCGCCTCTCATATGTCTAGGATGTGACTACGAAAGTTCGCTACCTCGTCGACACTGGCGCAGAAGTTAGCGTTCTTCCAGCAAATCCCGACGACAGACTTCGCGAGTCTGTTTTCAGTTTACAGGCGGCAAACGGAAAGCCGATCGCTACTTACGGTAAAAGGTACGTCTACGTTAACGTGGGTTTACGCAAACCCATACACTGGATTTTCGTTGTTGCAGATGTCTCTATGCCAATCATTGGTATAGACCTGTTACAATACCACAATCTACTCATCGACACACGCTCACGAAGGTTAATAGACGGAAACACTAAGTTATCTGTTTGCGTAACTCCTTGTTCTGGTTGCAGGTTATCCTCAGTCACGGTTAAACACACCATAGACCCCTTGTACCAATCAGTACTGGACAAATACTCAGGGATATACCAACCGCAATCGAAATTGCCTCGTGTAACCAGCAATGTTACACATCACATCTCGACTACAGGACCACCTGTATTCTCGAAAGCCCGCCGACTGGCTCCCGAAAGGCTTAGATTGGCTAAAAACGAATTCGACAATATGATAGACTTAGGGATAATTCGACCATCAAATAGTCCATGGTCATCTCCATTGCACATGGTCCCTAAAAAGGACAGCAATGATTAGCGTCCAACTGGTGATTATCGGCGTCTGAATGCTAAAACCATTCCCGATCGTTACCCGTTGCCTCACATTCACGATTTGACAGCTACCTTGAAAGGTACAACTGTCTTTTCGAAAATCGACTTAGTTAAGGCTTACAACCAAATACCGATGGCAACCGACGACATTCCAAAAACTGCCATCATCACTCCTTTCGGCCATTACGAATTCTTGTGAATGCCTTTTGGTTTAAGAAATGCGGCCCAAACCTTCCAAAGGTTTATAGACGACGTATTCCGAGGTCTCAACTTCGTACATGCGTATGTTGATGACTGTCTAATAGCAAGTCCGGACAGAGAATCGCATCTCAAGCATCTGGACATTGTTTTCGATCGACTCCAAAGGCATGGCATTACTGTAGACATTCAGAAATGCCGAATCGGAATAGACTCTTTAGACTTCTTAGAACACACCATTGATGCCCAAGGCATCCGACCCCTTAGAAGCAAAGTGGCGGCCATTCTGGATTACCCAGAACCGACCACGATTAAGCAGTTGCGAACTTTCAACGGCCTTGTAAGTTTCTACAGACGTTTCATACCTAAATGCGCATCTCTTATGAAACCGTTAACCGACCAACTTCGTGGAAATGCAGAATCAATTAGTCTAGACGACGCCGCTCAAAAAGCATTCTCCACAGTTAAGGAACATATCGCTAAGGCAACCCTGCTTGCGCATCAAGACACTCAAGCGCCCATTAGTATCGCCGTAGACGCATCCGACTCAGCAATCGGAGGAGTCTTACAACAATGGGTTAACCACTCTTGGCAACCTTTAGGATTTTTCTCGAGACGGTTGCTAGACGAGGAATATAGGTACAGCACGTTCGGTAGGGAACTCCTAGCTATGTATTGTGCTGTACGGCATTTCCAACATTCCATCGAAGGAAGAAAATTCACGCTTTTTACCGATCACAAACCTCTTACCTTCTATTTAAGTTCATCTTCAGATAAGTACTCACCGCGAGAGTCTCGACAAGTCGACTACATTTCGCAGTTTACTTCAGACATACAACACATTTCTGGAGCTAACAATGTAGTTGCAGACGCCTTGTCTCGAATAAGTTCCTTGAACAGTGTCCAAGGAATCGACCTTCTTAAACTCGCTCAGCTTCAAAAAGAAGACATTGATCTTCAGCATGAGTTATCCTCGACAACTCTAAAACTAAGTATTAAGCAGATGGGAACAGGTAAGGAAACCTTACTATGCGACACATCTACAGGTAGGAATCTTCCAATAGTACCAAAACATTATCGGCGCAACGTCTTCAATACGTTGCACAAACTTTCTCATCCAGGTGCTCGTACAACAGTCAAACTTATAGCCGAACGCTTTTGTTGGCCTGGCATGAATAAAGACGTGAGGGAGTGGGCACGCTCCTGTGTAAGCTGTCAGAAATCTAAGGTCATAAGACACAACAAATGTCCCTTAGGCTCTTTCAAGACCCCTGATGCTCGTTTCGACCATGTCCATCTAGATTTGGTAGGACCGTTACCCGACTCAAACGGATACTCATATCTCTTAACATGCGAAGACCGTTTTACTCGATGGCCAGAAGCAGTACCGATTAAGGACATTACTGCTGAAACCGTGGCCCGCGCTTTCGTCGAACGATGGGTAGTAAATTTCGGCTGCCCTTCAACCATCACTACAGACCGCGGACGCCAGTTCGAATCCGGATTTTTCCGTTGTCTGACCTCACTTTTAAGAATCACGCGCTTCCGAACGACCGCCTACCACCCACAAGCAAACGGGTTGGTAGAACGTTTTCATCGACAACTAAAAGCTTCATTATCAGCTGCGAACGTTTCACAGTGGACAGACGCTCTTACACTCGTCTTGCTAGGTATCCGCAATGCAGTGAAAGCTGACACTGGATACACGGCATCTCAACTCGTTTACGGAACGACACTCCGACTCCCAGGAGAATTCGTGGATCCTTCAGCTTCTTCATTGAACATGGATCTAAACTCTTACACGAGTAGGCTTACAAACGCTATGCGTTCAGTTAAACCTGCTCACACTCGACCTCAATCAACTGATGTTTTCGTTCAACCAGAATTACGACATAGTACACACGTCTTCGTTCGTCGAGACTCACATCGACGACCCCTCGAATCAGCATACGAAGGACCCTTCAAAGTTCTTCAACGCGAACCTAAGTACTATGTAGTCGATAAGAACGGTACGAAAGATAGCATCAGTATCGATCGACTCAAAGCACCGTACTTAGAAGGAAACTCTAGCTACGTCAAATTTCCTTCGGTACAATCGTACGACACGGCTCCTACACTCGTAGTACCCTACACGACAGCCGACACACAACTTGATACTTCGTCAACGTCGATAGATAAACCTAAAACAACGCGTTTTGGAAGACGAGTAAGATTTCCAGAACATCTTAACGAATATTGCACGTAGGACATAAGCTTCATCTTGAATTACCCTTTCATAGTTTATTATAAAAAAATTTTTTTTAATATGCTCATTTTTTTATTTATATAAAAAACAAAACAAAAAAGCAAAACATTTTTATTTTTTGAGCGTATATATATATTTTTTTTATTTATAAAAAAAACCAAAAAAAACCCATTTTTTTTCCGATCGCTTTTACGCTGTTTGTAAGTGTATTAGTTTATTTTTTTTCCGCTCATCTTGTGTCCTTACGCAAGTACGAGTGTATTTTCGACATGCACTCACACGTTTTATTTTTCCTCTTTACCAGGACGGCTGGAAAAGAACGACGAAGTTTCGCAAGGAACCGAAATTTTCATTGTACTATATTTCTTTATTGCTATGTTGTACATTTTGGTCCCATAGTTTAAGGAAAGACGACCAGATGCTGCTAAACGAAGCAAGCTATCAGAAGAGTGTTTACCAACGACAAACACGTTGGGTTTAAACTTCTGGCTGGTCACGTCTTAGGGGCACCACTACCTCACTAGGGGGGGAGTGACCTGTAGCTGTAAATAATTCCCCAAAATCAATAGCTCATTAAGTGTTCGACATTGGATGCTGACCATGTTGTTTAAGTGGACTTGTTTACCTGAAGGCTTTCGGTCATGCATCCGTACCAGATCACGTTTCAACACGGCGTGGGACACAGCTCCTACGTTTCATTAGCCAGCTTATAGAAAAGGTCCTCGATATATTGGTAACGAATCAAATATATCTTTCCTGCCTCTTCTCGTCTGACTTCTGGTTTCTATTTGACTGGGAACGAACGATTATAGAAGATACTACTTGTTGCTAGTTGTAAAACTAGAATATCCGTGGTATCCTCAAACTACTATCGAGCGGTTTGTAATCAGACGGCCAATTTATGAAACAACTATCCAAAGTTTTTTCGCAGCGTAGGGGAAGTGATATGTCACTAAGCCTTGGCAAAATCATCCGGTAGTTGGGTCACTGAATGTCGAACAGATAATCGATCACTGTTAAAGTCAAATACAACAAAACGCACATCAGTTAATCATAATCCATGAACTGGCTCATGTGGTGGTGGTCTCACTAACATCTCTGTACTCATTCTTACTAATATATTTACGTAATCACACTCTTTGTGTTATACAGTCTTCAAAGCAGACATAGTACTTTGATAAGTCGAATGGGGTAATCCACAAATTTCAAATGCGGAAAAAGAGAAAAGATTTAAAAAATGATTCGTAAGACACCAGGAATGCCACCACTTTATTACGTCGTTACAGTCCTATACGTAATCAAATTTATTCAGACAACAATTTGCTGAGTTGTTAAATAGTTCACGAAGATGAGCACAAGTTTGGTAAATGCTTGTTCTTTGGCAAGTTTCACCCGTGTAATTCATGTGTATTTTGTAATTCTAAATGCTTTAAATGTGTTAAAACTGGACACATTCAGTCAGTTTGTAATGCCATGATTCATCTCGCCGAAACTAATGTTAAAATTTGTGATTCTACTAAGTTGGAAGTTTCTAATGATCAATTATCTTTATCCAAGACTTCGAGAAGCAGTATCTCCCACAAAAAGGTCGTGTGTGACCTACCTCAAGCAGTTGTTCGTTGAGCACTGCAGTCACGCTCTGAGGTCGTTAAGACCACTACTAACCCAATATTCTTTTCAGGTACCTCTAGAATAACCCTTCCACCGGCTGGGCAGCAAGGAAGTGATAACTGCCCTCATACCTCTAACAGCACTCAAGATCACTGTATTCATAATCAATCTCCTTCTTCAATTCCTATTATTCCTCCCACCTCGAATTTCAACTCTAAACTTCCTCTTTTGACTTCCTCCAAAGGATCACCATGAACAACGATTCCAGTGCGCGAAAAACACTGTCCCAGGTCTACTAAAATCTCGCTCCAAACTACACATCGGAACCTTCAACGTACGCACTGTAAATCAAATCGGCCAGCAGCCCTCCTTGGATAAAACCCTAGAATCTCGAACGATTGATGTATGCTGTGTCTCCTAGTGTGGTCATCAACTTAACCTCACCTCGCCAAAATGGACAGCCGACGAGATACACTCTTTGTGTATTTGGCGACCCCATGAATAGTTCTCGTGGACTGACGAGCGTAGGCTTAGTACGAAGGCAGAACAAGCACTATTAGAATGAATCCCTGTTACCGGTCGCCTATGTGCTGTTCGGCTAAACGGCTCCTTAAGAACACAAAAGGATAAGGACACGTATCTTCGCCTTTTCATTGTTTCTTCCTACGCTCCCACTGATTTCAGCCTGGATGAAGTGATAGATAACTTTCACAGAAAGCTCTCTGAACTTCTTCACAAAGTTAAGCGCTCAGACATAGTCTAGTCTAAACGAAACAGTCTCGGAAAGAGACGGCACCCTTATCCGCTCTCATCCCAGACGTTTAGAACGATTGGCGGAGCACTTTAGAGAACAGTTTAGCTGGCCTGCAGCCACTCTACAGTCACCAACATTCCCAAACAGTCTGAATAGAACATTGAAGTAGGTCCCCCAACTCTAGTTGAAGTTCAATAGGCTATAACTATTCTGAAACGAGGAAGAGCAGCTGGTCCTGATGTATTGGCTCAAGAGGTCTTTAAATATGGTGGTCCAATTTTAGCAGTTAGGTTGACTATTATTTTAGCTAAGATCTGGGAGTTGAACATAATTCCATCTGACTGTCCACAATCCCTTATTGTCCCAATATATAAGTAGGGGTCTAAATCATCCTGTGATAATCATAGAGGGATTAGTCTGACTAACATAGTATCTAAAGTACTATCCTCAATAATTATCGGGCACCTAACTAAGACTCGTGAACTGCAAACACGAGAAAATCAGGCTGGCTTCAGACCTGGTCGTGGCTGCATCGACCACATATTCACTATTCGTCAGGTTTTAGAGCACAGACATGCTTATCGGCGTTAGACAATGATAGTTTTTCTTGACTTGAAAGCAGCATTTGACTCTGTACACCGAGAGGTTCTGTGGCAGTGTCTGTCATTGAAAGGTGTACCTCAGAAGTATATAAACCTTGTGAAGGCTCTTCACTTGAACACTACCAGTCGAGTCGGAGCTTATGGAGAACTGTCATATGATTTTACAACCTCAAGTGGTGTCCGACAAGGCTGTCCACTATCCCCATTTTTGTTTAACTTTATTAAAGACCTACTGCTGGAACTAACGTTTTCATAGTCTGAATTTTTAGGAATTGATCTCCTACTCAGAGGTCCACTTAACGACCTAGATAAGCGGATGACATAGTCCTGTTTGGTGAAGACACGGACAAAATGCAGAGTCTTCTGTTAGAACTGAGAACAATACCAGGATATTTAGAATTCGTTTCTCCCACTCTATATGTAAATTTTTACTCCAGGACTGGCCTGTGTCAACACCTGAACTAAGGATAGGGAGTGAAGTAGTCGAACGCGTGGACAACTTCACTTATCTTGGAAGTCTGATCAGCCCTAATGGATTGGTGTCTGCCGAAATTTCAGCACGGATTCAATAAGCTCGTTTGGCTTTTGCCAACCTACGTTACCTATGACGAAGACGAGATATCCGTCTATCAATTAAAGGACGAGTATACTGCGCATCAGTTCGCTCTGTTCTAGTTTACGACAGTGAAACGCGCTATGTTGACTAGTATTGGCGATGGTTGGAAGAGAGTTAGGTCCGGCCAAACCAAAACGTGACATCAGTGCTTGGAGTCACTACTACTCTGAGCCATGTTGGTAGATGCAGACTACCTGGTCGGGGTCCGCGTGACTATCGTAACCAATGGTTGGAGACTCTGTGTGACATGGCTCAGAATCAATAACAATGGCGCAAGTGTATACACTCGCTGTCTTTTCTTAAACCATGAGATTAAAATTGCTTCATATCTGTCCTCCTTCCTGTACTATATCCTTATACACAATCTTTCTTTTATATATAACCACCACTAAATTAAGTACTATGAACTTGGTGTTCATCTTGTTATGCTGATGAGGTATGACAACTTGGTTCTATGCATATATGTGCCTGGTCCTACGTTGTAGCTGACTGACTGTGTTGAGTAGGATCGGGGGCCAGTGGTATGGTGAATCAGAGGGAATAGAAAGTTTTCTCGAAGCAATCAGAGAACCATTTTTCCCATATATGAAGTTCGCACAGGTAGAAAATTCAAATCAAGTTCAAGATTATCGTAATGAGTATGAGGCAGATGCATGTTCTCTATTCCATTGCTTCGCAGGGGAATCAAGTCTAGATGGATCACATTTGTTAATTACACATATTAATGTATATTTATCTATGTATTATAATAAGAATAACAAAAAAATATGTATCATAATTTTTATGCAAGTCAAAGTCACATGATGGAATGCCTCAAATTATATGTAAGTTTATGTCCCCAAATACATATAATTAATCGAATCGTGAGATATAATATAAGATAATACAAATTAGGAACTTCAAATTGGTTATAACATTGTAACTTAAAGGCCCGACATTATTTAGTGGGGAAGGATAGTGTTGGAAAGTCTATGATTCGAATTCTAGATATCAGTGGTTTCACTACACAACCGACACGATGATTGTATACAATTCCAGGACCCAGGTGAGTCTGTTCCAATTTCGGTTGTTAATTCTATTACTAACGAGTACATTCTAGATAATACAGAGTCTTTATCCAAAACTTTGTCGGACAGATACAGGATGAACTTCAGAAGCAGACATACGATTGCTTACAGACACCTAGACTCCAATTTAAGCTTTGGCGGATGTGGTGTCTATATAAACCAATGATTCCTTTGTACTGGACGAATGCTTGGTTTCGAATTCCAAATACAACATATTCATTCGTGTTCATCTAGTACTTCTTGGTTAAATTGCGTTGTTTCTGGGATTACTAGTTTCTACTATAATTCAAATACTCCTAATTATCATAGAACATCAATGTGTATTTATATGTTGAGAAGTAACAATTCAGTGGTCATTTAAAGGCATTGGAATTAGTGAATGGGTAATCATTCAGAATGATAAAATAAACAAATATGTGAACATTAGTCAAATTATATAAGAGATGAAAATCAGAAGACGGAAGAATAATAAAAATACGAAGGTTGGGGACAGGGTAGAAAAAAGTTGCAATTAACAAAGGTTATTAAACAAATATCCGATCATTATTGGTGGAATGAGCTAATCAAACATTCCTTCTGTATACATCGGTCAGGTTGAAAACGTTTGATGTCAGTAGCCTCTGCAAAACGAAGTTAGATTGATGTTTTTTGTCTGTTGAGTGTTTTGAATACATCACTTAAATTCACTTCATATACACTAACCAAATGATGTCTTGCAATTGCATTCATAAAGAATCTACGTTTTCTTAACTGTAGGTTCCTAAAAATATGTTCAAAAAACCTTGTAGAATCCCTTTTCTCTATACTTCCAATGTACATGCTACCGCATGTACATGTAGATTCATAAATGCAGTCAGTGACATCAGGAGGGTATTGATCTATCTTTGAATGGCATCATGAACAATTGGTATTGTATCATGGAACGCCAATCGAAAGTGCAATGTCTATGAGCAGAAAGTTGCGAAGATTAAAATGAAGAGAAGAGAGAAGGAAAACTGAAAGCAATTGAGAAAACAACAGGAACAAAACTTGTAAGAGACTATTCGAAGACGATATGTAAATGATGTAAATTGATGTATGATTTTCACATTTTGCTAAATGATTATGTAATTTTATATAGTTGAAATCACGAATCAATGGAAGCTAGACAACCTTGGGAAACCTAGAAGCACTAGACGGTCATTTCGTCCTATTGTGGAACTCCTCAGCGGTACCCATTCACGGTCCCACCTCACAAGATCCTAACTCAGGACCTGTCTATCTCGCGCGTGAGCGCTTAAACACTAGACCACTGAGCCGGCATCCAACGGCCGTCCAGTGCTACCAGGTTCCCCATATAAGATTGAATAGAGTTGAGATCATGAGTCAATTCAAGCTAGATCACTATGGTAAGCCTGGAAGCACTGGACAGCCGTTTCGTCGTATTGTAGGACTCCTTAGCAGTGTGCATCCCCAATCTCGCCCCGCGAGATTCGAAACCAGGACCAACCAGTCTACACAAAAGTACTAAAATCTTCACAAAACCCCCCTTCTCATTATGTATTTGTTGATTACACAGTATGATATTGTTTACTCCATCAATTTTTCATTCACTACACATCAATCAACTGCACAAAATACACACATGAATGATACCAATGTATAACAAAACAAACAGAAAACAAAACAACAACTGATTATCAAAATTAAACTGTTTTTATTCTTATGAAAGAAAGTTTCTCTACATAGATGTTACGTTTAAAAAGAAAATAATAATAATGAGGATAAAAAAAGAAAAGTTAAACATTTCAAATTAGTCTTATTGTGCATGTAACATCTTTGGTACAATCAGTAATCTTATAAATAAGTATCATATAAGTAGTATATGAACACATGAGTGTAAAATCAAATAAATAAATTACAACTGTACTATATGTACAGACAATTTTTATATAAGGAGGATTTATCGTTTCTTCTGTTTTTCTTATTTCTCTCTTTTCTTTTTTCTCTTTTCTTTTTTTTTTGTTTTTGGAAAACTATAATGACTATACTATTACATAAGTTCATTTTGTATACGATCTAAATTCATTTCACATTCATTAACTTTTTCAATAAAATAATTTCTATTTTTAATTATTTCTAATAAATCTGCTTGTACATAATAAATATTTTCCCATTTCATTGCATCATTCATATCAAGATTATAATATGAATGAAATTCTTTTGATTTTAGATTTTGACTACTTATATTATTATCAGTAGTATAATTATTATTAGTAAAATTATTATTATCAAATTGATATAAATCAATCACATTAGAACCATCTTCTTCAAAACGTATATTATCATCAAACAATATATGTTGTATATATTTATCATTTGGATTAAACCATAATGGTTTTGATGATTTATAATGATAATTATGTTGTTTCCAATACATGAAATCATCTGTTATATTAATCACACCAATTTGTTTTGACCATATTTGATAAATTTCATATGGATCCTTAGATATATTGATTAATTGTTTATCATCATTCGGATCATGATCATTATGGATTTCTTTTAATAATTGAAACATTGGTTCATGTTCAGAACGTTTTAAATACCATTTAGTATAATCAATTGGTAGAAATTGTTTAGCATTTATAGGGGCTTTCTCTTGTGAATGTTTTCCATGAATATAAGCTTCAATTGCAGATAATATATGTTCACCATCTTTACCATATGTACGTATAAATATAGCAAATTGACGTTTAGTTTCAATAAGCCATGTTAATAAACGATAAAATGCTGGCATTAAATAATGATAATATTCATCATCATTGTTATTAGTAGTAGTATTAGTAGTATTAGTAGTATCGGTAGTATGAGTAGTATCGGTAGTATTGTTAGTAGTATGAGTAGTGGTATTAGTAGTATCGGTAGTATTAGTAGTAGTTTTTCCACTATTTACACATAAACAATATGGTGAATTATTTGATTCCAATGGTGTTAATTTTAACATTTCTAAATGTTCATTAAATAATTGACGAAATGGTAAACCTTCTGGAGTTTGTGTAAAATTACCTAAATATTTTCTTATTCTACCTCTATCTGATGTTAATTTAACAATTTGTTTTTCTAATAATTTATAAATACTTATTGAATTTGGTATTGGTTGCCTTATACATAATGGTTCTGGTAAACGATTCCAATATGTTAATGTTGCTTTAAAATTAGCTAATTCATTTGATGTTAAATTTTCAAAATTTTCACCTTCATATGGTTGACGATTACCCGTTGTAGTTGTTGTTGTTGCTATGCAAGAGTTATGTTCATGATCTATTTTTAAAAAAAATTAAAAAAATATTATTGATTTTTAAATGTAATCAAATGTAAACAGTATTATTTGTTCATGAAAATATTGATTATAAAATACCCATTTTAATCTTATTTATTGATTAAAACTTTTAGGTTACGGGTTCGAACCCAAACATTTTACCCAATGAATAGTAAATTGTCATCTGGGAGAAGTTTATAAAAATGTGAAACAATAGCTTATTAAAAAAATTAGTCTTTATTGAAAGTGGTTGAGTACTGAATTAGATATACACAACAATTATGATATAGATTCAGAAAAGCCATAGTATTAGTCTTATTCAGAATCTCCGTCATTCGAGATTACATTGATAAGTGATGTATACCTGAAAATCAAAGTTAACAACTGACTTGATTATAGTCTACCACTTTTCTTGTGATGAACTCACCTACTGTATAATCTTAGTTTGGATATGTATGTGTCAATCATTAAAAAATGTAACTATTGAAAATTGTAACTTTATCACAACAGATTTTTGTGAACGCATTGACATTTTATTCACAAACAGGTATGGAGGAGCTGCACATACCAATCTGACTCTAGAGTATTTAGGAATAAAGACTTAAAATAATACTTAATTCTTACTTGAACACTTCTCTTAAAACACTATTTTGTATAAATCGGACAAATGAATCATGGAAGAAGGATAATTATTTCATGCCCTGGTACGGCCGAGAGTGGGGAGCACCCACCCTCTATCTAGAAAGGCTCTCACTCGACCACGTGTATATAGCCTTTGCCAGAGAAAGTCCTACTCACTTCTTTCTCATAACGAATGTGTTCTTTACGAAATTGAGTGAACGAAAAACGAATGTACGGCGCTTTAACCGGGCCGGTGCACACCGACAGTCAATCTGGGGAAGTTGGAAAACCCTGACACCAAATCAGTGTTAGACATGGGCTACAGAATCCTGAGAGAACAAATGGAGTATGAACCGATTGTTGGTCACCGTTTACCATGGGACTGCATTTTCTCACGATGCTCCATTGAGTTTTGGATCAGAACTTTAGGTCAAAGGCTCCGGGTGTGTAGCATCCTAAGAAAACCATCTGCTTCGGTATGGACACCCGGACATTATCATATCCCTCACACGAATAAAGTGAAAGACAATTTTTCGTCTGGTGCATATATATATATATATATATATATATATATATATATATATATATATATATATATATATATATATATATATATATATATATATATATATACCTTATACCAATATTCATGTATTCAGACAAAATTAATTAAATAAAATGAACTACTTAATTATACATAAGTAGTAAGCCAATTATTATGTAAGTTTTCAACATCTATGTAGCATTACTCACAAAACCTAATGATTTAATTATATAGTGCATTCTTTTAATGATAAGTACACAATTTTATGAGGTTAATACTTAGTCATTATACATCTAGATGCCATATCTATGTGTAGACATGACTAGAATATTCGTACATTTGTTTTAAAAGAACTTATTCTATAAAAATAAAATAAAAAAACAAAAATTAACAATCCCTCACGTACACAGAATTCCTTCCTAATCAAAGTAAACATATTTCTTTATACTATGCATAATTAATTATCTAAGTATATATATATATATAACTATATATCTGACTGAGTATGACCTTCTTTGTCATTATAATCCATAAACATATAGTGCTTTACTAGTGTGTGTGTGTGCATGCTGATCTTATTTAATACATATAGGTTTAATGAGCAAAACTGTAGCTAGTTAGTTGATTAGTTAACCAATAAAAGTATTCTATTGTTCAAAATGAAATATTTTTATATGAGACTAAGATTCCTAATGAATACTTTCATAATGTGTAATATACTTATTACTAACCTTGAATTCTTTTACTATTCTGTTTACACATTGTTTTCCGTTCAATCTTCTGTTATTGTTGGTGTTACTGTTTAGTTTTTCTTGATAAGTTTTAACTATCACGATAGGTAAATTCATTTAGTATTGTTTGTTTGAATCTTTCCATCGATGTAATAGGACTGAAACTGGTAGTTCCTACCGTTAGTTCATTCAAAGTAGTCCATCAGAAAGTCTATTGTACCTAACTTTACTTGTTAGGTGACATTCGTAAACATATCATACAATCTAAGATAATACTAATAAGTAACTTGAACCTTTATTGTCATCATACAATACTGAGGTATCTACATGTTATGTCCTTATAAGAACAGTGCATGATAACTTTGGGATCTAATTATGAACCAATACTATGCATATATATTTTATCGTATAATTGTTAACTAACTAAACTACTCATATTCATATCCCTCTTATTATGAGCTTTATTTTGACCAATGAACTATTGTTATATGATTTACCATTCTTAAGTTATACCCTATCTATTGATTACTATCTTCCTTATTTACAGTCACATTTGGCTACATGTTGTACAAATTTTGTTTTTTAATTTATGATACCCTGTGGTTTGTTTAGTTTCTATATAAACCCAGTATGTTTGAAATATAATGATTCATACTACAGAGGCTGTTATTAGTGTTCTGGACTTAACTGACTGGGCTAGGCAGAAAACAGGACCGATAAGTACTCTATACTGCTCGTACGGGTTTTATGAGCCATTGGTCAGATCTATAAGTCACTGATCTCCTGTTGGCGGTATTGACAGGGCATCCAAGACCGCAAGTTATAACACTACAAATGATTGATTACTAAGTACTAGGCAAAATTTTGTTTGTTCAATCCTTAGCACTGATTGACTAACTCCAAAAAACACGTATTATCAATAAATACTCCTTGCAATGTCGAATCACTTGATCGATGGAATTAGATCAGAATTACGAAGTAAACAAAAGTGTAATTGAAATATACTCAATGATTGATCAGATGTGACTAGTGATAGTTTCAGTTGCAAAGTAACGTGATACATTGGAGAAAAAAATAAGTAAATACATGAAATTTTACTGAATATTTGTCTCATTTGTTAGTTCGAGACCCATCCACTTAAGGTATACATTTGTGATCAAACATTAATGTGAACAAATGACTGTTAAATATAGCACCCAATGAGTTGACTTTTGGACTGATTTAATGGAAACTTAACTTCCATTTTATGGATTTTAGTCAGTTCTCTTTATTGCGTAATCATCAATCTATGCCAATGCTGAGTAATTGATTAACTATCTGAATGGTTTTAATAACTGATTTTATTTAGTGTTAAATAGAAAAGTCAAATTGAATAGTCAATTGCAGACTGTCTTCAATTTAATTTGATACTTATATGTTAGTGATATTTTCTGTAGCTATTTGACAGGTCCTCCTGGTCTCCTACACTGTCCGAACATTCCATGTACCTACATTAATTGATGCTCTGGTTTTAAGAAGGGTCATACGTCTAATGATTTCAGAATAATCTCGGCTTTCAACATGAGACGTCATAATTCTTCTGAATGATGATCCCTCAACTTGGGTGGGGGAAAGTTTAAATGGTTTAATTTGTTTATTCTGGTTAGCGTTTTTAAACAAAGTTTTTTTTTAAGGGATGGAGCTGCTGACCTCATACCCGACTCTCCTCCTTTGCCTGATCTCGGGATCGTTAGTAAACCTAGAAGAGCTAAGGGTGGAATCCTAGAGGGAAACAGAAAAGAAGGAGACTAAAGAACACAGTGCGTCGGAAATTGGAAGCAGACATCAAAAGGATGAATAGCAAATGGAAAGGATTATCCAGGAAAGAGTTGGATGAAGAATGCTGGTGGTCAGCCTATGTTCCTTCACGAAGTGTGACAGGCGTAAGTAAGTAGGTAAAGTAATAAAGATATTTAAAAGATTCAATTTCGGTTATTTCTTAATTGACACTGCCATGTGATTAAGTGTAAGTGATAAACGTTTTTGAATTCGTAGTGGTATATGTTACATTACAGAATAAATTGACCTGTATTGTATATCTGAATAATCCACTAATATTCACTTAGTATTGTTTGTTTGAATCTTCCCATTGATGCTTAGGACTGCAACTGGTCAGTCTCTAATTGGCATATGTGCATACTGTGCGTATTGCTTCGATATAGCCTTATTTCACAAGCATGTTAGGCGAAGATGGATAGTGGCTAGTAGTGGAATCCAACTTCACCCCATTGCACAAGGAAGTGACTATCAGGACTCAGTGGCCGAGTGGATAACGTGATGGCGTTTGAAGCGAGGGTACTGGGTTCGAGTCCCAGAGTGAACATCAACTCTGAGATGCAGGTACATCCAGCTCACGAGTCCCAAATAGGACGAAACGTGCGTCAAACTGGATTCCACTGCTAGCCACTATCCATCTTTGCAATCCACTAATATATTAGAAGCGCCATGCGACAATACATTATTTATTAGTTCGAATTGTGCACAGGGTTACTCAGTTGAAACATCCTGCTGAATTTCATGGGTGATAATGTTAGAGAAAAATCTATGAAATTTTACTTCTTCAGTACATGAACAAAATTATTTTACTGTGATGATATATAACCTATTTAAATAGCTGTTTTTATGACGGAGTTTCGTTCTCAGAACTGGATGGTTAGGTCATGGAGCTTTCATTGTTCTTCTGAACAACATCATGAGCACAAACGTAAGGTAGAAGTGAAATGTTTGAATTCCTCCTTATTTGACTTACAGCTTGTCCTGTCGACCTTGATGTTGATTAGCTATCTATCAACCAATCAGAAAAATCACGAATAAATATAAGACCAAGAATAAAATCATTCGGAGATACAATCAAAATAAAGAGGCAGATTATGACAGATAAAGGGCCATAATAACCAACCAAGAGTTAACTCAACAGGACATGCTGTGATTCATAATTGGAGAAATTCGATCACTTCATTTCTACATGAAGTTTATAATGATAATGTTGTTCAGAAGAGCAATGAAAGCTCCATGACCAAATCATCCAGTTCACAGAAAGAAACTTTATCAATATCATCCATCTGAGCTAAATATCGTGTTCACTATCTCAAAATCATATGAGAACGTTTGAATTGAGTTTGTTCATATGATTGACACTCTACTTAAATATACCATGGAATTTGTATCCGTTCAGTGTAAATCACTTCTAAAAGGCTTTTAAAAACCTACAATTTCGTGTAACCGTATATATATGTTTATTTATTTATTTGAACGCGTACATATTGGTACAAAGGGGCACCAGATATATATGAGCCACAGAAAACAATGACGATGGGAAGAGAAAGGGGTAAGGTGCATATATACGAAAGAAAAAATAGAATGAAAAAAAAGCGAAGAGTAATGATGGAGAGAACTGAAATGTATAACCAGAAGAACTCTTTCAGTTAAGAAAGTTATAACCACTCTTTATGAAGAAAGTAGAAGGTTACAGCAGGTTCGCCACTAGCTTCTATTCTGAGCCATATCTGACAACGTCTCTAGCCACTGTGTCGCACCATCTCTCGGACCCCAGCCAGGGAGTCAAGGAGGACCGATAGAAGCTAGCCCTTTGCAGCTTTCTTTCATACCACGACACCATATCATACACTGACCTCCTCTCCGCTTCTTCCAACCAGTCCCAGAGTCGGCAAATAATGCACGACGTGGAAGTCTCTGGGACGACATTCGTGGAACATGTCCAAGCCACCGAAGTCGGTGTTTCAAGATGGTGACACCAATTGAATTATCATCTCTGCGCCCGAACACACGATGCCGAACCTCTGCATTACTAACATGGTGTTGCCTCTGGATGTGAGCAATCCTTCGGAGACAACGATGTTCGAACACAGAGAGTCGTCTAACATCCTCAACTCGGAGAGGCCAGGTTTCACAAGCATAGAGCAAAACTGCTCTCACCGAAACGTTGTAAATCCGACCTTTTACAGCCAGACTAACATTACGAAGGCGCTAAAGATGGCCCAGATTGGCATAAGCCGCTCTGGCTTTCATTATACGTGCATCGATCTCATCACTCACGCCACCACCAGCACTTATGTAGCTACCTAGATACACGAACTTCTCAACTACTTCAATCTGCTCACCATCTAGGGTGAGTACAGGATGAGAATCCTGCCAGTCTTCTAGGAGTACTTTTCACTTGGATGGCGCAAAGCACATACCGTGTTAGTGTATATAGTGAAATAATGATCATACTTGATACAATAGTCTAATGAAAGACAAAATAGTATATACTAATCTGACCTATAATTAAAGTCTTTGTTTATTTGTGTTTACAAATAGTAAATAATAAAAGTATGCATACTTATTTACAACAAAATAATTAACGACACTATGAATAATTGAAGAAGAGCATAGATATGGTACTGAAAATTTTATATCTTACAGCTAATGTAATATGCCATTATTGCAAGCTCATTTAACTCGAATGAAAACTTGCGAGAGAAGAACAAAATAGAACACAATGTAACTTACTTTCATTTTTATTCATTTCATTAAGGACTTGAGATTTTACAGAGTTTATATTTTGGCTTTCATTGGTTTCAATAGGATCAGTTGAATGATTTGGATTAGAATTCGTTGGTAGGGAAGTTTCAGAGTTGTTTTTTAAATCACTGCTTACATTTCTTTCAGATTCATCTTTTAATTGACCTATTAAAGAATAGATAGCAAAGATAAACCATAATTTTGTGGTGAAATACTGATCAATAGATGAATGTAATAATATGTTGTAAACGAGTGACGGATACGCACGAAACTGTCTTATTGATGTTAGCACTTGACTGATTTAAAAAAAGATAACAGCACTAAACTAGATGGATAAATGTTATTTAGTATAATATAACATAGTTGAAAGCGTGAGTCCATTGAAGCTAGACCACCATGGAAAACCTGGTAGCACTGGACGGCCGTTTTGTCCTATTATGAGACTCCTCAGCAGTGCGCATCCACGATCCCTCACTCGTGAAACTCGAACCCAGGACCTACCGGTCATGCTCCATATCACTTGACCGATAGACCACCGAGCCGGCATCCAACGGTGTTAATGTCTAACTTCAACTGATCCACGAAGTCGAGCAACCGTTCACCAATTGTCTTCAGTGAGTTGATATCTCACAACAGACGTGGTTTGAACTCCACTGGTCACTGCTTCTCATTAGAACTCCTGGATTTAACTCTCGAATTCAGTCAGGACGAAACGGCCGTCCAGTGCTTCCAGGTTTTTCATGGTGGTCTAGCTTCAATTCACTCACGCTTTCAACTATGAAAATACCAAATCTCCACAAAGCCCCTTCTGATAATTTTAATATAACACCCTGCTTATATATGCAGATTATGGGTACAAAATTAACGTAATAAAATATCATACTCATGTTTTTAATCTATTGAAATCTGACTGTTAGTCCAAATCATTGGGAATCGCATCATGTGACAACCGAGCTTTCAACAAATTCCGATGTCATTGATATATGTGAGGCAATTAGGTTCGTTTTTAAATTTGACATATAAACAGTATTTTCACAATATTAGAACGTTTAACAAAAAGTTCTGTAAAAGAATATTACCCTCATCTGTAAAGATTATTTGCATCTTTTCATTTTTGATATTTGCGCTGCAATTGATCATTCTGTTTCATCATACATGCATGCTGGCAAAATAACTTCGATATTGCCATTAGTTCACAAGCATTTCAAGCATATCTAGATGTTGGCTAACAACAGAATGCTGAAAGGGTATTTTGTCGTATATGGACTACGTCGGGGAATCTACCTGCTTTCGTTTCAAACGCTTAACCCATTATTCACTCAGCTGAGTAAACGTCAACACTGAGATACAGGTAGATTGGAGTAATTGGATTATAATTATAATGAGTATTTCTCAGTACAAAACTGTTATTGATGAGACTTGAACATTTCAAATGCTTCATCAGATTTCGATATAAGATGGTCGAATGAAAATACTACATCACCAAAGTATTATACTATGTTACTCACTATTAGTAATGTATAAATAAAATTGTAAGGGACTTTGTGTCTAGTCAATTAGGCAAGAGATCATAATACAGCCCAACAATTAGAATTCGACCAGCATTAAGAAATAAACAAATATGATATCATCAGTGTTGGGATTTGTGGAGATTGTAGTAATTTTAACGGTTGAATTCATAAGTCAATCTAAGCTAGACTACTATTGAAAACCAGTATGGGTTGCGTAATGATCATGGGTCGATTGAAGTCAGACATTAACACAATTGGATGCCAGCTCAGTGGTCTAGAGGTTAAGCGTTCACGCGCGAGACCGAAGGTTCTTTTTTCGAATTTCGGGTACGCACTACTGAGGAGTTTTACACCAGGACGAAATGGCCATCCAGTGTTTCCAGGTTTTCCATTGTGCTCTAACTTTGATTGACCCATGAATTCAACCATTAAATCATTACAAAAACTCCGCAAAACCTCCTTTTGCTTATAATTCTCGTATAACCATGCTAAACGATAAAATTTCAGAGAAAAGACGTAAAATTGTTTTTAAATCATAATATTACTAATGAGTCTAGAACAAAAAGATGTTCGGTATTTTCAACAGAAACTTCCATTTTGTAATTCCAAATTGAAAAGTCGTTGAACAGGTTTATACTAGTCAAAATGTATTTCTAGATAGGTAAGTAATAATATTCTTAATTTTCTAACTAGTATAATAAATATACGAGAAAGTTTTCCGTTTCTTTATTTATAAAGATTTCTGTATAACAAGTCACCTCTATCTACCATGTTCTTTCTTCGTATTCACTAAACAACATATTTTTCATACTAAAGAATATATTAAGTATGATGATAATCTTTCTATACATATTGTGGTGTGGGCTACTTATATCCACACTAGTAGTATATAACGATAGTCGGGCATGGAATGTATTTCAGTAGAAGACCAATAAGGAGAGAACGGAAACGAAACGCAGTTGATATGGAAATGCATGAATAATAATAATCGGAGACTATGCACTCATATTTGCAGAAAGAACAGTCAAGATTTAGACAATTGATTGATAATTTGCAAATTAACTGTTTACTATATGGTTGTCAGATTTTAGTGAGATAGTCTACCTTCACTCTCGTTCTTGTTCAATACAATATGTCAGTTTTTCAGATTTATAGCTCTTATAAAATGAATAGATTCTCATACAGCACTCAATAATGAACTATTTCAGGGAATCTTTCATTTAATCTCTTCAAATATCAAACCTTCAACTCTGGTTTCATAATCCAAGATAAAATGGATATCATGATAAAACCATAAAAAGTTTTGTAATAATAAATGATTCTGAGATGCAGGTATATTCAGCTGACGAGTCCCAAATGGGACGAAATGCGCGTCCTGGATTCCACTACTAACCACTATCCATCTTTGCTTATAGTGCTTGTGAATTAAGGCTATATCGAGGCAATACGCACAGTATGCACATATGCCAATTAGAGACTGACCAGTTGCAGTCCTAAGCATCAATGGGAAGATTCAAACAAACAATACTAAGTGAATTTAAACTTCACCCCATTGCACAAGCAAGTGGCTGTAAGGACTCAGTGGCTGAGTGGGTAACGCGATGGCGTGTGAAACGAACGGTATTGGGTTCGAGTCCCAGGATGAACATCCACTCTAAGATGCAGGTACATCAGGCTGGCGAGTCCCAAATAAGACGAGACGCGCGTTCTGGATTCCACTGCTAGCCACAATTCATCTTTGCTTAATAAATAATTTTAAAAACAAATAGTGTCAAATGTAGCTTTCCATAATGTATATTATTCTTATGTTATTTTGAGCATATTTAATTAGTTTAGATAAGGAATTTATCTAATATATAAAACCTTTCAAGTTGGTGACTTCTTCCATGTTATACGTTTATTATATTATACATAATGTTTTAATTATCCTATTTTGGTATGTGCTACTGATGTTGACAGATATAAGTAGTATATGTCATCAATCGAAAATGAAGTGCCTGAAGGCAGAAGGTTAAGAAGATCTAAGAAAAGAGGACGAGAATAGAGAAGGAATGGTGTGGAAACGAGGAAATAATTAAGTCTGAGACGATTGATTGACATTTTGCAAATGAAGTCATTACTGTATTGTTCTCATGTTTTATTTAGACAAGTGGTTATTTTGTATCCAAATAAACTTCGTTGTCCTCATCTATGTTCTCGTTCTCTACACAATGGCCTAAAGTATTCTAAAATAAAAAATGCTGAGTTTCCTATGACAAATTGTGAATACTATGACATATTTAGAACATAAGTCTTAAGTTTGAATATATTTCAATGACAGAAATCTCTACATTTAAAACTTCATTCTTATATCAAATAAACAAATGATTTAATATCAGAAATGGGGTTTTGTGTAGATTGTAGTGATTTAATAGTTAAATTCATGAATCGATTACAGTTAGACCACCTTGAAAAATCTCAAAGCATTGAACAGCCGATTCGTCCCAATATGAAACTCCTCAGCAGTGAACGATTTCATGAATTGATTAAAGTCAGACATTAACGCTGTTATATGCCAGCTTGGTGGTCTATCGGTTAGGTGCTCTGGCGTGAGACTGGTAGGTCCTGGGTTCGAATCTCACGAGTGCGGGATCGTAGATGCGCAGTGCTGAGGAGTCCCATGTGGGGACAAAGCTTCCATTCAGTGTTTCCAAGTTTTCCATGAATTCAACAAATTTAATATCAAAAAGAAAGAATTGTATGATTTCATCTGAAAGTATATTTAGACTGAATCTTATAATATGACTAATTATATATCCTTTTTTTAGGTACTTCAATCGAATCATTTTGTCTAAATTTAACCAGAATTAACTTATTATGAATCAGTTTAAAAAATGATTACATAATATTTATTTTATATTTTATCATCATGGAAATTATAAATATGAACAATTGAACGAATTGTTTATCGAGATTTAAACGTAATTACCCCTCCCATCTCCCTCATTTCAGGAATAGTAATTCAAGGAATATTTTAATAGTTGAAATCATGAGTCAATTGAAGCTAGACCACTATGGAAAACCTGAAAGCACTGGACGGCCGTTTCGTCCCATTTTTATGGGACTCCTCAGCAGTGCGCATTCACGATAACGCACTCGCGAGATTCGAACCCAGGACCTATCAGTCTCGCCCAGAGCACTTAACAGATTGACTCATGATTTCAACTATGAAAAATACTGAAATCTCCACAAAACCTCTTCTGAATATTGTGACTTTTATCATCAAAATGGAAATGTTTCTCTTTTTTTTCTTTCTCTTGTTTTGAAATTCTTTTACCTAAACAAAATTCATCCTTTGAAAAAAGCTTGGACCAGATTGTCAGGCGAAACGTTGGATTTACTTCAAATTCACTGGCTGAGATTTTACGAATACATATTCTTCTTCTTATTTAATGTTTTACATCAACTCGGCGCCCAAATACTGTGAAACTATTCACTCTAATTTAGACGAAAGTTCTTATAGAATCATTTTTATAGTTGATAAACTTATAAGAACAATAAAAAAGATATGAACATAACAAGTAGATTGTTATATCTTGCTGTCTGCCTGTGTGCTCAGTTCATATATAACGTGATGATGCCGCCAATTAGAGAAAAGTGATTTGTCGTTCGGACCTATGACACACGAAACCCAAACGAGCAGTCTAGAGTACTTGTCGGTCCTGCTTCTTCCTTGTCCAACCAGTTAAGTCCAGAACAGCCTCTGTGATATGAGTCATTATATTTCACACATACTGAGTTTATATACCAATCAAACGGACCACATTGTACCATAGAATAAGAAACGACATTTGTACAAGATTCAGCCAAATGTGGCTGTGAATAGGGGAGATAGTAAGTGATAGAAAGGGCATAATTCAGGATTGGTAAATCATATAACAATAGTTTATAGTTCAAAAAAAGCTTATAATAAGGGGGACATGAATATGAATAGTTTAGTTACTTAGTAATTATACGATAAAAATAAAAATATGTACAGTATTGGTTCATAAATGGAGCATAAAGTTACCATTTACTATTCTTATCGAGACATAACATAGATGATTTTAATTATAATGCTGAATTAAATAATATCAAGAAAGAGATCTAAAGTATATAAAAACTTTCGTCTAAATTAGAGCGAATAGTTTCACAGTATTTCAGCGCCGAGTTGATGTAAGATAGCAACATGTTGACCATCGATCATATTATAATTAATTTTTAGTGTGAAAACCTGTAAACTACTGAAATGAATATTCAATTCTGAATTACGTAATAATATAATGATGAATAGATTCAAAAGAAACTTTAAGTGATATGATATATTATTCATTCTTGTATTGGTTGTTTGAATATTTCCAAATAAAAAGAAACGCATCGCCCTAGTGTAGTGAACAGAACACCAGTTGGGAACAATGGAATCTATTTAAGCAATAATTAAATTCTGATAACCATACAATGAATAAATTCAATTAGTATTGTTTGTTTGAATCTTCCCATTGATGCTTAGGACTGCAACTGGTCAGTCTCTAATTGGCATATGTGCATACTGTGCGTATTGCTTCGATATAGCCTTAATTCACAAGCATGGTAAGCAGAGATGGATAGTGACTAATTGAATTTGAACTTCACCCCATCGCACAAGCAAGTGGCTATCAGGACTCAGTGGCCGAGTGGATAACGTGATGGCGTTTGAAGCGAGGGTACTGGGTTCGAGTCCCAGAGTGAACATCAACTCTGAGATGCAGGTACATCCAGCTCACGAGTCCCAAATAGGACGAAACGTGCGTCAAACTGGATTCCACTGCTAGCCACTATCCATCTCTGCTTACCATACAATGAATAGTTAGTTTGCAAAATAACAATCAATTGTCTCAATCTTCACTGTTCCTTTCTGTAAATATCAATGCATCTTCTCTAATTTCATTGTTTATGCATTTTCCTACCAATTGCGCTTCATTTCAGTTCTTTGCTTATCGGTCTTCTGCCCAAATACATTCTATGTCTGACCATCGTCATATACTAGTTATATCGATCTAAGTACACCACACAACACTAGATTCCATTGCTAACCACCATCTTTACATGAAATGACATTTTGCTAGGAGTTGAGTTTCACTTAATGGTAGAAAGTTATTGAAATGAATAAACATCGTGTACTCAATTGTGATTATTGTCTAAATGGATATACTTGAAGTTTCAATGAAAAATTATGATTAGTGAAGTTGACGTATTATATATATATATATATTTATATATATATATAAATCATGTTTTGTGAATTATGTAGTATGTATGAATTCTTAAATGTCCATGAATTACACACAAGACATGGCACTTATTCAGTTACTGATCATTACATAAACAATGACCATGTGATTGTGGTCTAAAGGTTGCTTAGACTAAGTCTATATACCCATGTTTATATACCTTAGATTATTAAATATGATAGTTTTTAGTATCGCTTCATTGGTATGTCATGAATAATTCGATAAACAATCTGAACACAGAATTATTGAACAATTAATATTTAAGTTGTCACATTCATAGTTCAATTTTTTAGTCCATAACTTAATGATTATCGATTAATAAGTAGTTTTATAATTTAAATCATGAGTCAATTGAAGCTAGACTACTATGGAAAACCTGGAAGCATTTGACGGCCGTTTCGTCCTATTGTGGGACTCCTCAGCAGTGTGTATCCACGATCACGCCTCGTCAAATTCGAACCCAGGAAATATCAGTCTCGCGAGCGAACGCTTAACTTCTAGACCACCAAGCCGGCATCCAACGGCGTTAATGTCTAACTTCTCAATGATAGGTTTTCTAAATTTAATTCATTGGCAATCGTTTGAGTAATAAATCAAAGATTGGACTTTACAAGAGCTTTCAAGAATTTGATATTTTCATTAGCACAGAAAGGCCAAATGATAATTCAAATTTCTGTTATTTTTGAAAACTTCTAGATTTTCAATACGATATTTAATTTGTTTAATAGAAGATATTCTGTTCAATACAGCACCTTCTTAAAGAAAAGTCAACATTCCGTGAGTATTTCATACATTTCATCAAAAATACTTAGTTCCCGTATTCATTGAGAATATCATGTACATTTTATTAAACTATAAAGTCAAACGATCATCACTCTAACACGCGTATATACCCTCTGCCAGGGAATTCCTACTCACTGCCTTCTCGTGGAATTACTGTTCCTTACGAAATTGAGAGGACGAAAAGCGAATGTTCGGCGCTTTAACCGGGTTGCTGGACATGGAGGGTCAACCTAGAGGAGTTGGAAAACCCTGATTCCAAACCAATGGAGCACATAGGCTCCAGTATCCCAAGGAAGCAAATGACTTATGAATCAATCGTTGATGACCGGCTACCATGGGACTGCATCTCCTGATGATGCTCCACTGCCTTGTGGATCAGACCTTTAGGTCAAAGGCTCCGGTTGTGGCCCCCTAAGAAAACCAACTACTTCGGTTTGACCACCTGGGCAGTATCACAGCCCTCACACAAATCAAATGAGATTTGTGTGGCGCATATGTATCTGGTGCTTCCTTGTACCAATATTTATGTGTTTAAATAAAATAAATAAAACTAACAGACCACGATTAATAATCGAAACAGTAACACAGAGTTAGATATTTAGGTCTATAACAGATTATGAGTGTTTCTTGAAACACAAAAATTTCCCTACCGATAAATAGTGACGACGATAGGACCTAAAATAGTCTAGCCTTTGTTTGTTTGCAACACTCATTGAAGATCACAGATCACAAGCTGAATGATGAAATTGTATCTAATGAGAGTCTTTAAATCGTAAATAGATTTAATGAATCAACCTGATGAAATACAAATAAACGGGCATCTCCTTAATTAATCGGCGAGAAGCGTACGAATTTTCGCATCTTTATAAATACGATTCACAAAGTAAACTACGTAATATAACTAAAATTTAGAGTCTAAATTGATGACGTTTGGGCAACTTTCAAGTATAAACATTCTTTCAGTAACGCAAGACATAGAATTCAACACCATATGTTTCTGTCTATAATACAAGTGATACGAGATGTTAGTCTAGTATCATTGAAAACCACGGAACAATACAGAGCTTTTTCGTGTTAGTATGGGACTTTTCTAGCTTTCATTAAATTCCTTGTTGCGTCGTAAGTGTTCACATTCCAAGGTTTGCATACTATGACATAACAGCTGTTTCATGCCCATTGGTTTTCAATGATTCCTCGACTGAGATCGATTTATGCGAACATAACCAAAATTCCAAAAAAACCCCTACAATCTACTGATATATGACTTAGCATATTCAAGTCAATGGATTGTAACGCAAAATTTGCTAAAAAGAAATCTTTCATTACATTTAAATTTACATCAAGCATCCAAATTCAACAGATGAATAATATTTGAGGTCTTTATTTCTGGCTATATAAGTGTTAATTACGTGCAATGCTTTTCTTTATAGTACTTATCTACAGAATATAGATTTATTTTGTACACCTTCAGTCATACTTACTCAGTAAATAATAGTGAACCAAGTTTGACCTTTCAAGTAATAGGTGGAACATGGTTCGAATAGTATTCAGCAAAAGATATCGCTATAAAGATATAAACTTGGGAGAAAGAATAGAGATATAATCATTTCAGATATGAATCTCCCTAAAGTCCGTACACTCTTTGAAACGCTTTGTTTTTAAATGTTACACAACGAAAGCAACTTGTTATGTCATTGAAGTAAATTAAAAAACAGTTGGACAAAAAAACTTTCTTGTCAACGATATTATTCAATCAATCTGTTTATTCATCTCTACTTTGAATCGACAAATGAATTTGTAAGTTGAAAGATGAAAGATACGATTATATAATAAAGAGTTTGAAAACTCCAGACATGCAAAAAAGTTGCAGAATCTACTCCAGTTGATCAGTCAGTGTGGAATATCGTAGAACCTGAAAAGTATGTACATCGGCTTAAGTTACCGTACCCGAATAGCATAGAAAAAGTGAAATTTTCGGGATAAATACCAGAAAAGTAAAAATATTAGCAGTATCGGTGGTACTAGAAAAGACTAGACATAAGAGGTACGATTCGAGAAAAAAATATGAATCAACAGAATAAAAACGATAGAAAAATTATGAAAGATTCGGGAGCTTAAAACCTAAGGAAAGACAAAAAATGGATGCACGTGAGCCGTTGCAAATGATTTTGAGCTATGTCATTCAAAGTTCCTAACCATCGGTTTTGTTGATCATATAGACCTCAATCACGTAGTCAGTACCCATTTACATGGCTAAGCCTGATTATCAATGACTTCATGTACTGGCCACTTACAGGATTCTTTTATCCTAGTCCTACACCAGAAAACATCGCCTGCCGAGGTAAGCGGTGGTTTGGTGTACATATCACATGTCTCCAACACCTCAGTTGATGAATATTTACTACCTCATCAATCGATTTCCCACTTTTATTTCGTGCTGTCTTCTTAAACCAGGCGTTGATTACTCCATAGTCTTAAAATACAAGAGTAATGATTCTTAGACACCTATGATTGAATACAAGTAACCTAAGAATATTCTCTACTCCTAATGGCTATGTTTCACATCCATAATATAGAGCGCGACAAAGTGCTGCTCAGTAAACTCTCCCCTTGTTTTAAGGACGGATATTTCCCCTACGTCACAAGTGACGCAGGTTAGTAAAAGCCAACCCAGCCTTTTGAATTCTTGCCAAGATTTTGTCCGATACCAGGTCATCAGTACAGGTGATAATCCCAAGATAAGTGGAGGGATCAATGTGTTCAGATACTTCACTACCAATCACTAATTTAAGGGGTGAATTTAACCACTACTAAAGTAACCTCTTGCACTTGGAGGGAGAGAACCACATCCCGAAAGTTCTCGCATTTTTGTTCAGGGTTGTCAGAAGACTTCATTTTATCAGAGTCTTCACTGAATACACCTACATCACCTATGTATTGTAAGTGAATAGATAAATCTTCTGGTAAGAAGTCAACCCCTGAAAAGTCAGACGACAAGAGTGTTATCCCTAAAAGTATGTGTTTGGCAGCATTAAATAGAAATAGGGAAGGCGGACAACCCTGATAAATGCCAGTTGAGGCAACAATTCTGATGACAGTTCTCCATAAGCTCTGACTCAATCATTAGTTTTCAAGTATAGAGCCTGTGCAACATTAATGTACTTTTTGTCACGTCTTTTGCCAACAGGCAATGCCACAAAACCTTAGAATCAACAGAGTCGAGCGCCGCCTTGAGGTCGAGGGATACGAATATAGCGTTACTTCGAAAATTATGTTTATGTTCCAGAACCTACCAAAGGGTCTTTACGTCCACGTCTAGGTTTGAAACCATACCGGTTTTCTCGTGTTTGCACTTCACGAGTTTTAAATAAAAGTCAAAGTATTATTGAAACTAATATTTTAGACACTACATTATTCCTATATGAGTGGGGCGATCAACGATCAAAACCAGTCAGATCGGACTTCGTCCAGTTATCAGATTTTAGCTAAGATTTCATTTAATCTGACCGCCAAAACTGGACCATCATCCTTTAAGATCTCAGAGGTTAGTCCATGAAGCCCTTCTGGTCCCCATCGCTTTAGGTTACTTATAGCCATTTTAGCCTCACTAAGAGCTGGAGAATTTACATCAGTTCAACAGACCTTGTGGAGCAGGTTATATCGGCCGACGAAACCAAGCACTTTCCAAACACATTTTCGAGCATTGTTTTACGTGGCTCGCAAACGGATGATGCAAAACGATCGATGGTTCATTATTAGAAAATTATCCCAAATTCGGCCATAACATATCTTTAAAAGCATCTAAAGGGGGCACAATTTGATAATTTATGCATTACAAAAAGGTTAGAAATTCATCTGCTTACCTCACAACTTTATACGCAAAGGTATGCATCTAATCTCTCATTCTACAGTGGCCCTATTAATCAATTCTTCAAACTTTGTAAATTAGTTGTTAGTAATGCTTGTGGTATCTTTCTGGGTTCTTAAATATTTTGTTATCAACATCCTCACATTCTTTCGAATAAAATCTTCACCTTTTTCATACTCATCAAGCAGACAGTCATCTACCATAGGTTTTGGCTTTACCTTATCATTTTCTAACTTGGCATACATTACACTACCTTTTTGATGTCCTAAATTTCGATCCTAGTTATGAGTCTTTACTACTGGCTAAAATCTAAAGTATTGTATGGCCACCCATGTGAAGTCAGCATAATGAGTACCATACAATTTCTTAAATGGGCAGAAAAATGAGAGAAAATAAACGCCAAACAGTAAAGTTAGGGATAAATTATAAATCCCGTGTCACATGACACGCCTCTTAAAAAAACCTCTTCACGTTCTGACTGCGCGTTAGCACAGCAAGATTAATTTATGAAGATCAACCTCAGAGTAACAGAGTTGATAACAATATCAGTATAGAAACGAAAACGTTTAAGACTTTGTCGGAACTCAGTTTCTAAGGTTATAAAAAGTGAATGTACCTGCGTCCTTGTGAACGATATTTAATGAAGTTACTTAAAGCATCCAGTTATTGAATGCAATACAATCTACAGACAAATAGCAACCTTGTTTGGTACGCCTCTAAGGTACTCCAAGGTTAAAATAATGGAAAGGCGCTACAGATATTTCAGTCTATAACTAAAAAATAAGCACTTAGTTGATGATCATCGTTTATTCAGTTCTAATGGTGCTGTTGTCACATTGTTCAAATAGATTATTCGAACAATTACTCCTAATCATATGGAAAAGACTATCTTTAAGAATAAGAGTAATCAATTTTATAACAAGTTTTTAATGTTTGACAAAATAATCATCGCAAGGAAAGACCAGATTTTAAAAGAAAAAAGAAAGATCCTGTTGAAAGAAAGTCTTAAATAATATTTTTTGAGTGAATCGAAGAGAGAAACTAGACACATTCAATATTTGTAGCAAAGTCAGAGATTGTTTCCGTGGCTTTTCCAGTGAAAGGAAGGGGTATATGGTACTAAAGAGTGCTTTATTTTCACAAAAGTCCGTGAATAATAAGGCTTACCAGCCGGTAATTTGATGCCACCTACTGGTTTTAGTTCGAGTAATGGGTTAACGCAAGGTAGAAAACGTTTCAGTTCTGCAACGTGTGGATGACATCAAAGTCTAAAGATACATAAAATGAGAGTGACGGGATAGGGTTAGAAAATATTGAAGATTTTTTATTTAGTGGAAAAAGTGGTGATTCTTATAAACCAGCCTCCAAAAAATGTATTAGATGAAGTTGGTCGTTCTGAAGATTCAAATATGTTCACAAAAGTGAAATATCTTTAGCTTAAAATCTGACCTTAATTTATGGATAATCAGGGCCCAAGTGTTATGGATGGTATCGATCTCATAACTATGGATGACTGTTCGGAGACTCTGGCGAAGGATTTTGAATATTATAAGCTATTTGTTAAAAACTTCATGACTTCATAATGAAATAATGTCCGAACTATGCTGCTCAACGTATATGGGTCAAAAAATGAATATGGAATGCAAATAAGTTCTTGTTTCAGATATGAAACAAACATGCTAAAGTGAAGTCAACCACGAGAGAAGAGACTACATGTTTTTCTTTCAGTTCGTTTTATGAAAGTCAAATGAAAAGCCCTAAATAATCTTCGCTCTATTTCTTTAGGTTAAAAGGTAATTTAGAATCGGTTTGTGGTATATAAAACTATTATTTGGAGCTGCTAACTCCTATTCTGTATTACCTTTCAAGACCGAAAATTCAAAAAAGTCAAGGAACTTTAAAAATAAGCATCAAATTGCTGACACAATGAGTTCCTTTCTCCACTTAACCGCAGATTTTTAAAACTCTTTATATGAGTCACTGATTTCAAACCTTTAAGTAATGCAAGTATTTTCAAGACAGTTGAAATTTATTGTGCATAAATAATAGTAAATGAACGTTTAATAGAAATAATATAGACATTTTCCAGGTTTATGGCTGTTGTTAAAATCTTAGAAAAGATTATTCGGAAGGAACTGTTAAAGTATCTCGATGAAAACCGGATCCTCTCCGAAAAGCAGCATAGTTTTAGAACAGGTTACTCTTGTCTCACAAACTTATTAGTCGCTCGTGAAAGCTGGTGCGCTCTTAAGGACCAAAAGTTACCTATAGACGTAGCTTACATCGATTTCAGCAAAGCTTTCGACAAGATTCCGCATAACCGGCTGTTATATAAGCTAAGGAATGTCGGGATTGGAGGCAATCTATTGATGTGGATAAAAGACTTCCTAGTTGGGCGTCAACAAAAAGTAAGGGTGAACTCCAAGTTGTCTAGCTGGGGGACTGTGCTTAGTGGAGTCCCCCAGGGTACAGTTTTGGGGCCAGTGTTATTCCTCCTGTACGTAAATGATCTCCCTCATCTACTATCGTCATCGGTCTTACTCTATGCTGATGATGTCAAGATATGGAGAGCGATACAAAGCAAGGGCGATAGCTTAGAAATTCAAAATGACCTGGAGAGATTATCTGAATGGTCCCAAACCTGGCAATTGCCGATAAACACTTCCAAGTGTATTGTGATGCATATTGGCCACCAGGGTACAGATACATACACGATGAATAACACTGAGTTACCTATTGTTCAGGCACACAATGACTTAGGCGTCATCGTTAGTCAAGACTTAAAGACTACTGCACACTGCCGTGCAATAGCCGCCAAAGGTTTTAGGACTTTATGGTCCATACGCAGGGCTTTTAGGCATCTCGACGCTAAAACGTTTCTGACTTTGTATACAGTGTTCGT